>NW_006243735.1:0-702 GCF_000226075.1 Solanum tuberosum
TACTATTATGTATTATTATTCTTTAAATTAGAAGATTTAAAAAAAATAAAAATACATATAGAATGCATTTCTGACACAATTCTAATACATTAAATATAAACTAATTTAGTGTTTGAATGTTTTAAATTCAGGTATAATATATTTTGACAATATTAATAAAAGAAAAAAAATATAAACGACAATTGTAATACATTTTGAATTCAATATATTATACATATTATAAACACACTTCAATGCACATGGTTACAATAATATATTTTAGCACCGTTAACGAGAGAAAAAAAATATACAACAATTATAATACATTTTAAATTAAATATTTTATACATATTATAGGCATATTTCAATGCATATGGTAAATATATAACTACATTTTTATACAAATATATTATAAGTATTATATGTGAATTTCAAACATTTCGCTACTATTTAAATTAGTTTACATTGTTGGAAATGTATTATATTGGTTCTGGAATATCAACAATCGAATTCGAATTGTATATATGATATCGAATTCTAATTGTATTATAACTATTATTATATTTAATACAATTTTCAAAGATTCATCTTTTCTTTTTCGGTAAATCACCACCACCAGACCGCCGATTGTTTATATTTAATACAGTTTTGATACAATTTTTCAGAATTTCACTTAATATACAACTGGAACATTTTTAATACAAATATATTATAAGTATTATA
>NW_006243736.1:0-702 GCF_000226075.1 Solanum tuberosum
TGCACACCCTTGATCAGCTCTTCTGGCGTGTAGCACCCGCCAGATCTGGTCATACCATAGGCAACAGCCGTTTGCATCACAAACTTTGGTCGGACAAGATTTCTCGTGGCACCAACGCAACAAGCTTCTTGGATGTCAGAATCACAAACTCTTTCTTCTGTCTAATGCTCAACGAGGCTACAACCATTTCCAGCTCATTAAGAGCAATTGAAACTATTGCCTTTATCACGCACCGATCATCATCTGCCACTATGTTATTGATAGTGACGCCTCCATGATTTGGGAAAGGATTACTATTGACATTGGGCGCGACTGTCTGAAGCGAGACCACGTTCTGGTCAATAAGGTCTTGGATCTAATGCTTTAGGTTGATACAGTCCTCGTTATCATGTCTAACACTATTGGAGTGATACGCCCATCTCTGATCAGGTGTGTAAAACTTTGAGCAAATGTCAACCGGCTTGGGTCCAACTGGATGAATATATCATGCCGCAGTTAATCGCTCGAACAGCTTTTTCCTAGTTTTCATAAACGGAATGAAAATTCTAGCAGGCTTCTTCTCAAATCTGGGATGGGGGGATCGTAAGTGCCTTGTTGCGGAGGAGGCATTTGACGATATTTTGGAGCGTTTGGACGGGGGGTTTGATATCTGGGGTATGTGTTGGTTTGGTAATTTTGGTGTGGAGCTTGGTAGTTCGGGGG
>NW_006243737.1:0-702 GCF_000226075.1 Solanum tuberosum
TCGGTTTTAAGATTGAGACAAGTTATACGTAAGCAAAGGGTTGATTTTAGGCAGATTATTTAAGAGATTTCGAGATGGTCGCTCGCATCTAGGCATATTATCTAATAGCAAACACACATATAATAAAATAAAGCTAAAGGAAAAGAAACAGTTAGCACGTAATCCCCTCCCCCTTTTAACGATCCCCAAATTTATTATATATGGAGAGTGTTATTGTAAAATTATTACAAAACAAAATAAATGCATACGAATTCCAAAAAAACACACATAAATTAAGTAATCTCGTCTCATGGCGGCTCTTCAACTTGAACTTCAAGTTCAAACCTGTTTAACAGAATAACACCCAACACGAGATCATAGCGTAATATTAACAAATAGATAGAAGACATAAAAGCTATTCACAACAAACACACGAATTTCACCAAGCCATGTAAAATCACACATCGAAATAAGGGGATAAGGAAACTAGACTGGATGCTTTCTCTTATTTATTTCGACACTAATGAAGGAACTAACCAGTTATGCAGAATTATTTATCAGCAATGAAGACCCAGTTTGATTCTATATTAGACCCGAACACAGCAAAATCGAGTAAAGCAGCACTTGGAATATTCACCGGAATCTTTAAACTTTCAGAGTAGAGAGTATTTTATGCTCTGGTTAGAATGGGTAAAAACATCTCTAAGTGTGAGGGCAGAGGTC
>NW_006243738.1:0-702 GCF_000226075.1 Solanum tuberosum
CGTTAAATTAAGCGCTTATTGGGAGGCAACACAATTTGTAGTGTAACTTCTTATTTTATTTTATTTTGATTTTATTAGTATCATTTTTTTTTTTTTTTTTTTTTGCAGATTAGGGGAAGTCTGAGTACCAAAAAAATGGAGCATGTTTGAGCTTAATTGTGGGGTGCTTTCGACCCTTGATGAAAATAAAGAGGACATGCTACTAGCTAGGTCATGATACCTTAGGGAGTTTTTCTAACCCTTGTTTCAAATTTTATCTAATGCTTTGGGGACATAGCATCTTTTTAAGTGTGGGGTGGAGGAATAAATTCCTAGTTTTTACCGTTTTATTGAGTCTTTTCTTTTTTAGGATGGGTTCCTTGGCTTTTGTTTTCGGTTCTTTTCCTGAGGATAGTCCCTTTGAACTGAGTGTCTTTTATTTTATTTTTAGGAATAAATTGTATTTTTATTTTTTTATTTTTATTTTGGAGAGAAAAGAAAAAAACCCTTTTTAGTTATGTGGTACTTACTATTTGGGCCTAATTTTTGAGTAGTACTTTCTTGTGAATGCTTGATTAAAAAAAATGCAGACTCTTTGACATCTAAGCTCATGGTGGTGACTTTGTATATAACTTATTTTATTTTGTAGTTTGTTATGATCATGTCTCTCTTAGAAGTGGAATTGATCCATCTTGATTGATACTTGTGCCATGTGTGGTGAGA
>NW_006243739.1:0-702 GCF_000226075.1 Solanum tuberosum
ATAGCACACGAAAATTGGTAAAATGGGAGGTTTACCTACTTTGGGGATCGTTTGACTTTGTAAGTGGGCCGATTTAGCTATGGTGAACAGCTCAATCCATAGCTAAGGTCTTAACAGAGGTCCATGTAAATTTTTGGCAAAAATGACATCAGAATTATAGGTCACCATAAAATCCTGTGGACTATAGAACATGAAAATCGGCAAAATAGGGGGTTAACTTGATCCGGGGATCATTTTACCATGTAAATGGGCCATTTGCGCCATGGTGACCAACTGACTCCATAGCTAAGGTTTTAACGGAGGTTCATGTAAATTTTTGGCAAAAATGGCGTCGGAATTCCGGGTCACCAAAAAATTTCATGGACTGTAACACACGAAAATCAGCAAAATGAGGGTTTACCTGCTCTGGGGCTCAATTGAACTTTTAAATGGGCTAATTTGGATGTGGTGACCAAATGGTTCCATAACTAAGGTCTTAAATGAGGTCCATATAAATTTTTGGGAAAAATGATGTCCAATTCCGGGTTACCATAAAATCCCGTGGATTATAGAACATGAAATTTGTCAAAATAGAGGGTTTACCTGCTTTGGGGATCGTTTGACCTTGTAAATTGGCCGTTTTGGTCGTGGTGACCAACTGGCTCCATATCTAAGGTCTTAATGGAGGTCCATGTAAATTTTTGGCAAAAATGACATCGGAAT
>NW_006243740.1:0-701 GCF_000226075.1 Solanum tuberosum
AAATTCCGCCTTCACCGTTGAGTCCGAAATATCATTTTCAATAATATTCCATATATGGGTTGTATTTTTCCTACTCCGAACGAGTCCGGAACATCGAAATTTAAGTTTGAAGGGTTGTAGAATTCTAACGCGGCAGAGACACGCGACGCCACGTGGCAGCGGCTTAAATCTGGAAATTTCCAGATTTTAGGACGAATTTCGTCCATTATTTCTTTCACATCTTCAACATAAGATTTCCTCCTCCATTTTAAACCCGAATTAAGTGATTCAAAAGGCTAACTTCAAGAAAATTTCGTGGGGAATCTATAGGTGATCTCAGGAACGCGAGGGGAGGCTTCGTTTGAGGTAAGAAATCGAATTTAGCTACTGCTAGGGTGATTTTTCGGAATGAATTGTTGTTGAATTTTGAAATGTGAGATCTTGATCATCTTATGTCCGTTTTTGTGTCATTCTTGAGGCTAACTTGTAGAGTTTTTTCGCAAGGATCGTCGTGGTATAATCTGTTTGGGTTGGAAGGGTCTCGTTTTTTCAGAAATGGGTGATCAAGGGGCTGCTAGTGTTAATTGTTGTGGCTGATTTGCGATGTTTTAGGCATCTGTTTGTGCTAAATTTTGGGGTATTAGTTTAGTAAGGTATTTGGGGCGTTTCCACGGATTCGTTTTCTCGATTCCAATTGTGGTCCCCACAATCCCGTTTTAGAC
>NW_006243741.1:0-701 GCF_000226075.1 Solanum tuberosum
ATATATATATATATATATATATATAACGAGAGGATGATGATTTCACATCAATAGCCAATCCTACAGAAAACATCGCATATACAATAAAAATGAGTTAACATAATCATCCAAGGCACGCACGGTATATCATATATTGCAACATCAATGAATTCATTTTCCCACACAATCTTTAATAATATTTGGATTAACATTTGATAACAGGTGTAATATAAGATGACCTTCACCAATTCTCATTGTTCCCCAATCACACAATAAGGCATACAAGGTTGAATATACTTAACAAAAGGTCAAAGAGGTCTACTTAACTTAAAAGAGAATGAAATCAACTCGGTACTTAGGTCCTCTATGATGAGCCTACGAATTCACAAAATCTAATCAAATAAAAAATCTCAATAAAAATCATGAATAACAACACTCATAAAGTTGATTTTGAAAATTGAGTTCAAATCAATCCAAAAAGTCATTCTCGAGGGCTAAGGGTAAATCTAATTTTTTTTAATATAAAATTAAAATATCCAAAGTTTTTGAAACTCATTGTTGAAAATCGTATTGAAACACAAGTTGAAACCAAGCGTAAATCATCATTTTTCTTAAAATCCAAGTTCAAGAGAAAATTCACAAAGTTTGAATCCAAAATGAGTAATTAGGTGATCAAATCATGTGATAAATAATGATAATGAAGATGAGAAGTTAAAATAATT
>NW_006243742.1:0-701 GCF_000226075.1 Solanum tuberosum
AAATATTGAATAAAGCACATGCTTCACCATATGCAATACATCTTGGAGGTACAAAGATGTACAGGACCATCAAAAAAAATTATTGGTGGAATGGTATGAAGAGAGACATTACGGAGTTCGTCTCTAAATGTTTGGTTTGTCAACAAGTAAAGGCTGAACATCAAGTCCCAGTGGGTTTACTACAACCCTTGTCGATACCAGAATGGAAATGGGAGAGAATAACTATGGACTTTGTTTCTGGACTTCCTCGTACTCAGAGGAATCATGATGCAATATGGGTGATTGTGGACAGGCTAACCAAGAGTGCTCACTTCTTAGCAATCAAGATGGATTACTCACTTGAGCGTTTAGCCGAAATGTATATTAATGAGATTGTAAGACTACATGGGATACCTGTATCTATTGTATCTGATCGAGACCCAAGGTTTACATCTAGATTTGGGGCAGCTTACAGGAAGTTTTGGGTACTAAGTTGAAATTTAGCACTTCGTTCCATCCTCAAACAGACGGCCAGTCGGAAGAGTGATACAATTTGGAGGATATGCTTCGAGCTTGCATTATGGAGTTTGAAGGTAGTTGGGACAAACACTTGTCCTTGATAGAATTTGCTTACAATAACAGTTACCAATCGAGTATTGGAATGTCTCCCTATGAAGCCTTATACAGAAGAAAATGCCGGACCCCTCTTTGTTGGAGTGAAG
>NW_006243743.1:0-701 GCF_000226075.1 Solanum tuberosum
GAAGAGTTCGATGAAGTTTCATTTGAGAAGTTTGACTCAAGGTAAAAGGTAATATGCGGTGGATGTTTTGGCCAAGAAACTATAATGATAAATGATTTACGGGAAGAACAAGAGTCTTGCGCGATGGGTATAAGTTAAGAGATGTGAAGGAATAAGACATCACGTGTAGATCCTTAGTATGAAGTTGAGGATTGTTTAAATTTCTGCTTTTATGTTAGATATGACAATGCAAGGTGGACTGGTTCAGCACAAATGTGTGATGTGTTATCAGCTACTTTCTGAACACTTGGTATTGGTGTTGGTGGTAAACGTTGATGTATGAGGAATTCTGCAGTTTTTGAATTGGTTTGAATTGTTCAGCTTATGGTAGGTGGCTTACGAGTGTCCAACCGGAAGGACTTATAGCTCTACATGGTTATTGAGGATTTTGAACTGGGTTGATAACTCTATTTATGGAATTATCCAAACTGTAGTAACGTGTTACATAGATCCTTGATGGTAAATAGAGGTTGTGTGCTCATAGTATACGGAACTATTGGAGTGACCAAGAACTGCTTCAAGTTTCGGCATGAGATATATGATGGTTTGAATAATAGTTGAAGCTGGGTAAGTAAAGGATCGCGTGTAATCAATATTGGTCGTGATTCAATAGTTCTATCTCAATAGAAAGGTACTATGACATTTAGAACTTGGATTATTAG
>NW_006243744.1:0-519 GCF_000226075.1 Solanum tuberosum
CACATTTGAATCGTAGAAGTGACCGCACAGGTAGCCTACTGAGGATATCCGTAGCCACATCAACATCCATCTTTTCCCACTGAAATTAAAAACTGAAGAAAGAAGGCGATACCTTCCACTTTTTCTCTAGGGCTATTTGGGTTTAGGTTTTGCTAACCTATGCACGAGAAAAGTGAAAAAAAAACAAAACAAGGAAATTAAGCATAATATAAAAAGATAGTACAAAATATAAAAGAACAAAAAATAATAAATTAATGTGGATGTCACACGTCATATAGTGTGAACTGTCTGGGAAGTAAATATTCTCAATTTTTGGGTAAACTATTTTTTCATTTATTTTGATTTTCAAATTTTTTGTTTGATTAAATATAAAGTTAAGGAAATAATTTTTTTTATTGAATCTAAATTTAATTTTTTTTCTTTTTGTGTGTGTTTTCCTTCTAATGGCAATATCTGAGTTAGATTTTTGAAGTCGACGTACCTCGACCTATACCTACTATCTCCTAACTTATACTCTAC
>NW_006243744.1:573-701 GCF_000226075.1 Solanum tuberosum
GGTTTAGATCTGTTATTGGTTAAAACCAAAATCAAATTAATTTAGTCGATTTTTAAATTTCTTAAACCAAATCTAACTAAACCAAAAAAATAACCATCGGTTTGGTTATTGTCGGTTTGGTTCGAATT
>NW_006243745.1:0-701 GCF_000226075.1 Solanum tuberosum
TTGTCCTTGTGTCCCTTTACAGTGGTTGTAAAACATACACATCCAAAGGACCTAAGGTGTGAGTAAGTTGGTTGTTTGTGATATAGTATTTCAAAAGGTGTTCTGTTTTTCAAGGTTGTGGAAAGGAGCCTGTTGATAAGATAAGTTGCAGTTAAAATGCATTCCTTCCAGTATTGCATTGGAAGTTTTGAATGGTACAACAGAGCCCTGGCAGTCTCAAGCAAATACTTATGTTTCCTTTCCACTATGCCATTTTGTTGGGCTGTATAGGGGAATGTTCTTTGATAAATGATCCCCTTATCTTAGAGGAAATATGATGTTTCTTTATTAATGAATTCCAGTACATTGTCAGTCCTAATGGCTTTGACTATTGTATTAAACTGAGTCTCTATCAAGCATATCAATGCTTTAATGGTATGAAGGGCATTGCTTTTGCAGCTAAGTAATTGAGTCCATTTTGACCTTCTGAAATCATCAACCATGGCGAGGAAATATCTCTGACTTTCATGTGTTGGGAGTATGGTATGGTCCCCACAAGTCAATGTGAAGTAGGTCAAATATTTTTGTGGATTGTGATGTGATTTTGGAAGGAAAATGAAGTCTTGCATGTCTTGCCATAGGGCAGACAGTCCATATAAAAAGTTGCTTTGGGGCAAAAGAAAAATGTATTGTGGAAATTCCTTTCATCTTTCCAAAGGGTA
>NW_006243746.1:0-701 GCF_000226075.1 Solanum tuberosum
TAAACCCAGATGCTCACATGGTCATCAACAAAAAGACAACAACAACATCAATTGAAGTGGTATGAATATGGAAGAGCAAAACGACGTTCCAACGTCCACTTTTCTTGTCCTCTTCTTCCCATCCCTTTCAATCGTACAACTGCAACAGAAAGTTATAACGTCCTTGGCTCGCTCGGATGGGCACCACGTCGAGTGTGAGGACGAGAGATCGATCCCAACCATCCATTCCCCTTTCCTCTTCCGAAATAGAGCGAAAATCTCAGAGAAAGTATGTCTTCCTCAATTGGTGAAAGAGCTTTTGAGAGTTTTGAATTAGAATTTGGTCCTTTGAATCGGATTTTATCCTTTTCCCCCCCATTTCCGAAACCTACTTTTCCATTGTATATATCTACTTTTATTCACTGTGAAGAGGGGGATTTTTGGAGTTGGGAAATCTTTAACTGAGAAAGGGAACAACAAAGAAAAATAGCTATAGAACATACACTAAATACATTAGAAAAAGGGAAAGGAGTTTTTGTTCGAGTCTCATTCGTCTAGCCTGATCATCATCGATCTTCAAAGTTAGTCCGGATTTGGGTTGCTGCCCAGGTCTCTCATTGGCTGTTCGGTTCGCATTTGTGTGGTAAAACTCGCCCCCTGTTCGCTTCGTCCCAGTCTTGCTGCCTGGAAAAAGGTAACGCCCCCTCCCTTAGTTACGCTTT
>NW_006243747.1:0-701 GCF_000226075.1 Solanum tuberosum
TACAGAAATATATGAGAAATTAAGAATTGGATTCGCTGCTGACGTTTTTAGCTTGTATTCGCCGGAAATATAGTTCAGGTAGATCACAAATGGAATCAACATGGACTTGGGGAGATCTTGGGTGCTTTTCCACCTCCGATTCCCCATGCTCCATTGCCGTCAAAGTCAATATCTCCAACCCAGATTAATCAATCTCTCTTCTACACTACAAAATTGACTTTTCAAGTGCCGGTCAAGATTATATGTTTTTCATCGATGGTGGCGGCGTTGAGTCCTGGGTTTGAGGCGCACACAGCGTCAGAGCCGGCCGGGAAGCAATGGTGAAAATATGGTGAAGGAAATAAAAGTGACGAAATCCTGTAGCCATTATTTATCCAAATTTGCTTAAGATAAATGGGTCATGGGCGGGTCATATGGGTAGGTTTTTAATTTATGGATAAAATTAAAATAAATTTAGTCGAATTGTTTAGATGAAGCCACGTGTCCTTCCGTTAATCTCAAGGGTATGCACAGCCTAAAATATTAACGGTAAGGGTATGAATAGCCCTAAAGTATAACGAAGGATATTAACATACCATTTATAATAGTTCAGGGGTATATCTGTCCCTTTTCCCTTGAATAATTGTCATAATATGCTTTATATAATTTTGTCATCTTAGATACCATGCCTATAGGGTCTAAATAATTTTTCAATATGTTTT
>NW_006243748.1:0-700 GCF_000226075.1 Solanum tuberosum
TCCTTACATCTTAATTTTCTTAATTAATATAGGACACTTAACACCCGTTGCATCTTAATTTTCTTAATTAATGTAGGACAACATAATTAACACGTGTCTGCGTCTAGTTAATTTGTATGGACATCTGTAACATAACTTCCTTTAATATGAGGATTTAACATTAGATAAAAGAAAAATATGATTGAGTTTGATCTTGATATCATTTTAATAAAATAACAAATCTATTGTCGACTTGCTCATAATTCAACCATAAAAGCTACCTATCTCATATATCAAACGATCACGATATATTATCCAAGATCATATAATAAAGAGAAAACATCACATTTCCTCAAATGAGTGATCACTACATAAAATTAATCAACATATATTGAAACAACACTTAGGAGAACATTTGGTCTAACAACAACACCATAGCCATAGCAAAACCAGAGTCAAATCCTGGCATTACAACTAATACAAAAACTTCTAATCCAAAAGTAACACCACCAATTACTGCTTGTTTCTTCCTAATTTCTGCCACAACATTTCTTGATTTTGCATCCAACACTTTACATGTTCTGTTTGCATATGACCCTTCAATAATATAAGAATATGTCTTGTCTGATGATGTTCCATGATAATAAACATGGGCAAGTACATTAATATTACTATGTAAAATCTTCATTTGTTTCTTTACACAAAATATAGGCTTCTTTCT
>NW_006243749.1:0-700 GCF_000226075.1 Solanum tuberosum
TAATTATGTATATAATTAGTATATTTTATGATTATTTAAATATTTTATGATTATTTAAATAAACGTATATAATTAAATAGTTGGTTAATTAGTTTAGTCATATAGCGATTTATATTTTTTGAATTAATTAGTTTATAATTAAATTAATTATTTTACTTCATTAAGATTGAGAAGTTCGATAGTCTAATTATATTAATTCGTCTTGTTATTAGTCGAACTTGTCCTAATTAATTATGTTTGGCTACATCTGCAATTTCCAATTGACCATCATTTAAATTCATATGGCCATAGCCTAGCCCAAATCTAACCAATTAGATTTTATCTTCAACTCACTTAATAGACCAAAGTTTGGGCCACCCTTTAGCAGCTTATTCCCAGGCCCAACTCATTTAACAACAATCCAATTGCTAGCAAACATTAATCCATTCAACAATGCCCAACCGTCTCCTCATTAACCCAACCGACCCATACCCGGCCCAATCCCTTCATCAACAAAAGCTGAACCCAAAATATTCCTAGCAAACGCGTCAAACAGAGCAACAACGTCTCACGTCGACCCAAAACGATGAGAAATCAACGACGTAAACGACAATGATTCAAACGACAATCCAAGCAGTACAAAACGACGTCTGCTCGATTTAACGCCTTCACGGAGGATACGGTGATAGACGGAAAAGCAACGAGCAAGTCAGGCAGTACT
>NW_006243750.1:0-700 GCF_000226075.1 Solanum tuberosum
AGTAGATCAGTTGTTGCATCCTCATCATCAGCACCTTTTTTAGGATGAGGACAGATGCCTACTTGTCGTGGTAGAGGAACTAGGGGAGCAGCTAGTTTTAGTGGAGTTCAGAATCGCACATATGCTCTCGGGGATTGACAAAATTTGGAAGCCTCGCCGGATGTGGTTACAGGTACATTGTCCATCTTTTCACATATTGTATATGTATTAATTGATCCAGGGTCTACACTATCATCTGTTACCCCATTGATTGCTGAAAAGTTCAGAAGAACACCAGAATTATTAGTGAAGCCATTTGAGGTATCTACACCGATTGGTGACTCTATTATAGCTAGAAGGGTTTATCGTAATTGCATTATAACTGTTTGTGATCGTGATACGTTGGCTGACCTTGTTGAGCTAGAAATGGTGGATTTTGATGTTATAATGGGTAATGATTTGTTAGCTTCTTGTTATGCTACGGTAGATTGTCGAACTAAGATGCTGCATTTCCATTTTCCAAAAGAGGTCGTCCTGGAATGGAAAGGTAATATTGGGACACCAAAAGGTAAATTTATTTCTTAACTTAAGGCAAGGAAGATGATGTCCAAAGGATACATATGCCATCTAGTGAGAGTGAAAGATATAGATGTGGAGCCACCAACTCTTCCATCCATTCCAGTGGTAAATGAATTTCCTAATGTATTTCCTGAAGATCTTC
>NW_006243751.1:0-700 GCF_000226075.1 Solanum tuberosum
AAGTCCATGGACTATAACACACGATAATCGACAAAATTGGTGTTTTCCTACTCTGGGATTATTTGACCTTTAAAATGGGACGTTTTGGCCGTGAGGGCTAACTGGCTCCATAGCTAAGGTCTTAACGGACGTCCACGAAAAATTTTGGCAAAAATTATATCGGAATTCCAGATCACCAAAAAGTCCATGGACTATAGCACACGAAAATCGGCAAAAGGAGGGGTTTACCTGATCCGGGGCACATTTGACCTTCAAAATGGGAGGTTTTGGCCGTGGGGGTAACATGTTCCATAGCTAAGGTCTTAACAGTCGTCCACGAAAAAGTTTGGCAAAAATTATGTCGGAATTCGTATCACCAAAAAGTCCATGGACTATAACATACAATAATCGGCAAAATTGGGTGTTTTCCTGCTCTGGGATCATTTGACCTTTAACATGTAACGTTTTGGCCATGATGGCTAACTGGCTCCATAGCTAAGGTCTTAACGGACGTCCCCGAAAAATTTTGGCAAAAATTATTTCAGAAATCCAGATCACAAAAAAGCATGTGGACTATAGCACACGAAAATCGGCAAAATGGGGGGTTTACCTGATCCGGGGCACATTTGACCTTCAAATTGGGATGTTTTGGCCGTGAGGGATAACAAGTTCCATAGCTGAGGTTTTAAGGGATGTCCACGAAAAATTTTGCAAAAATAAA
>NW_006243752.1:0-700 GCF_000226075.1 Solanum tuberosum
CACTAGATATGAGATCATAGGTTTGGCCCATCACCCATGAGGCATACGCTAGAAGCTGCTATCAATAACTTGGTTTTGAGCTTTTGAAACTGCAAGAAACAAACCAAACAAGTTTCTCTGGCTAGCAGCTTGACACACAAATCATTACACATTGGGTGACTGAGAAACCTTGTCGAGTAGCTATTTTCAATATCTGCCTACAAGCACTAGTTCACTCAAAAGGATAATAATAACTAGAGCAACAACTCAAATTCATATTTAAACAGTTCACCATGTGAAAAAATTAACACTATAAGCTAAGACCACAAGACTCTTAGTGTGCGTGCCAATTGCGGGTTCTTTCAAAGATTACTAAATCCTGTTTCTCAAAGCTGAATGGTAATTGCTAAGAAGCAAGTATGAGAACACGAGACTCCTGTTGCATGCGGCAAGTACATGTTTTCCCAAAAGAGTATTATATCCATTTCTTGATGCTAATTGATGATTGCTAAGAAACAGGAATGAAAGAACCCCAAACTTATTAATGTACTCGGAAGCTAAATTTAACACACTTAAAATTTGATTTCTGTTATATTACGTTGCAAAATGCACCAACATTGATGTTCTTTATCACACCAAAGCAGGCCCCTATAAAGATTTGCAATATTACATATATATTTAGATTAGCCGATTTCCTTTTAATCATCAAAAGACAAATCAA
>NW_006243753.1:0-133 GCF_000226075.1 Solanum tuberosum
ATTTTACAATATCATATACTATATAATATGATACACACGTGCAACGCGCGTACCGTAAAACTAGTATATATATAAATAAAGGAGAAACATAGAGAAGGTGATGTGGCACCTCTCTATGGCCTCCATTCATATT
>NW_006243753.1:531-700 GCF_000226075.1 Solanum tuberosum
TTTTAAATTTTTAATTCATCCACTTCATAATTAATAGGGGTAAAATGGTAAACTCACTATTAGGGCCGGCTCTTGCCTTTGTAAAATAAGGCTTATGCCTTAGGCCCCAAAATTTTGGGGCCTCAAATTATTATCAAGAATAAATTATGTGTTATATTTTTATAATTTT
>NW_006243754.1:0-700 GCF_000226075.1 Solanum tuberosum
AATTGTCTCTTCAACAGATTTGTATTTAATTTTTGTTCTTTTTTATTTCAAGTATTTAATTTTTGTTTTTGTAGTCTATTTAATAAAAAAATGTGAATGAAAATATTTTTGGCACAAGTACTCACATGATTTGGCTTCTAAAAATTTATGTTCTATTGGGCATAAATATTTAGTTCCTAGAAAGCAAAAACTTAAAGAACTATACATTTTTAAGGAAATTTGTGCAATTCCATGTTTATTCATGTAACTTTTTTTTCTTAAAAAAAAATAAAAATACATGTCCTAAAAAACATAACTTCAGTTTATGAACATTATAATAAATTCTGAAATGCTACACAATTTATGTCTTCATCTTCTTTCGTACATATCTATGTTGCTAAGTATAACATAGTTACGACTTACAGAATAACTTGCGAGATATTATGATAAAAGAAGAAGAAGACAAGGCTCATTGTATTTTGAGTTTTGGAAAACTGGAATTTGAGAACATTATGTCTTAAACGTAACTCTTCAGTACAGAGGAATATTGAGACACTGAACATACGCTACCACTTAATACTTACTGATCATTTGCGTCGGTTTGCCAGCATTGGACGTTAGTTTCTTAATGGAAGCATTGTGTAGAAAGTCACTTGCCTCATAGTAGACAAGCATTTCAGTTTACGGAAGGAGATTCGATCCAACTACCAGCCTTCTGCTT
>NW_006243755.1:0-699 GCF_000226075.1 Solanum tuberosum
CCCCCCCCCCCCCCCCCCCCCCAAAGTTTGGGTTGTGGATTACTGTTTAACAAACAACGGTAATATTAGAACATGAATTAGGTATGTTCATACCTTCCTTAGAACAAAAGCCAAATAAAGGTAGGCTACCTCCCATTCGTCTGGTGATAGAGTACCTGTAATTAGCAAACTATGTCACAACACAAGTTTTGGGTATGCATATGTAACAAGCATCAAATATCGAAAATACTTGGATGAAAGAGCACAGCACTAATATTCAGCATCTAAGATAACCAAAAACTTACTTTGGTCTTGGTTCCCATCACCTAATGCACCGAGCCTCCTCATTAGCTCAATGAACTCTGGTTTCTTCATGTACTCATCCACAAACTCATGGTTGTTCTTCACAAAAACTAGCTCGAAGTCATACTGCAATAAAAAATTAAATAACGCTGTCAGAATAAATGAGAAGGCAAGAAACAATTGCATTATATACTTGAATGCTAATTATTATGCCTTCTGCAGTGCAATCCTTGAAATATCAGTAATTATGCCTCGTATAGCATACACAAATTCTATCTGACTAACTATAAGGATTTTGAACAATGTCTAAGATACTCCCTTATTTTGTCTCATAAATAACATTAGGGAGCGCTCTCAATCAGTGTTATCAAAGGCACACTTAATGTGCGCTTCAGTGTCGTCATCAAGGTTCTAAGA
>NW_006243756.1:0-699 GCF_000226075.1 Solanum tuberosum
TCCCAAGTTTACTTTGAAATTTACACAAATAAGTATACGTGCAATAGTACAAGCTGAAAATGGTGAATTGAATAATTCATGTCTACATCTATCAAGGTGATCCCAAGAGTTCCCTTGATCACTTCATGATGGTTTAATTACTTCATTTTTAGTGCCCTCCCGAAGTGTTTGGGGGAACTCCCGGGTTCACTTTGAAATTTACACAAATAAGTATACGTGCAATAGTACAAGCTGAAAATGGTGAATTGAATAATTCATGTCTACATCTATCAAGGTATTCCTGAGATTTTTCTTGACCACTTCAGAAAGGCTTTATTACTTCATTTTTAATGCCCTACTTAAGTGTTTGAGGGAACTCCCGGGTTCACTTTGAAATTTACACAAGTAGAAGTGCAAGAGTACATGATGAATGCGATGATTCATGTCTACATCTATCAAGGTATTCCCGAGATTTTTCTTGACCACTTCAGAAAGGCTTTATTACTTCATTTTTAATGCCCTACTTAAGTGTTTGAGGGAACTCCCAGGTTCACTTTGAAATTTACACAAACAAGTAGAAATGCAAGAGTACGAGCTGAAAAGTATGGGAAATGATGAATGCAATGATTCATGTCTACATCTATATATCAAGGTGATCCCTACAGTTCCCTTGACCACTTCATGAGGAATTAATTACTTCATTTTTAATGTCCTACTGAA
>NW_006243757.1:0-698 GCF_000226075.1 Solanum tuberosum
TAGCCATGTAAATTATTATTCCAATTGCAACGATAATATGTATAGCCAATTACAATGTATTTAGTTGTTGTAATGCATCTTTATTTTATCAAATTCTCATGGAATCAGTCAAATTGCAGCAATCAAATTATTACTCATGATAATGTTGTTGTCTAGTACATGTTGAATCTTTTTTTCAGATAGCCTAATTCTAAGGCTTAATCATCAAAAGGGTATTGTGTTGGAAAACTATATATGCACAGCGGAAGCATATCAGGATCTTACTGCTTACATGAATAATAGATAACCAATACCGTTTATGCTAGACCACATAATCATGCTAGAACACATAAACATACTAAAATTTAATTCGATAAATACCTTCAAGCGAATCCCCAAGTTAGACAGACCTTCAATTGAAATTTAATTTGATAAATACCTTCAAGCGAATCCCCAAGTTAGACAGACCTTCAAGTGAATCTACAAGATAGCTATGGTCTTCTACCGTGATCCCAAGTTCACATCCGAACTCTCTCAATACTTGGGTGGGCAAGTATGAATAGAAAACTAATCATAGAAAACTAATCAATCTTTTTCTAGGTTAGGAGAATCTTTATTTATAGAGATTTCTTCCCCAATCCAAAAAAGAGAAAACAAGAAAAAACACGCCTACTCCTTTTTCACCTAAGAAATAGGATTCTGAGTTCTAGTTAAATATG
>NW_006243758.1:0-698 GCF_000226075.1 Solanum tuberosum
CTACCGAGAAATCTATGATTTCTATTCATAATTTTATCAAATCCGGAGTTATCCGGACTCCATTATAATAAAATCAAACCACCGTAAAATTAAATACATCTAGCATATACATATCATTTGTAGCCTAAGTATTTTTTTCATCTAGTAATTGTAAGGAGTGATGCAACTTTGATTTTACATGTGTTCACACTTTTGTATTGCTCTTTGATTTCCTTGGTGTCCACATTGCTTAATTAATGTCTTATTAGAATGGGAACTGTTTATCGAATTTTAGACCTAGAGCTACCTGTCAACAAAGGTGGAGTATAAGGACTACTGACATTTACAAAAGTGTTGTAAACCTTGTGATTAAAGGTACTATCAAAGGAAAGAAATGTGTTTTGTAATAGAAAGTGTCAACAATGAGCTAACCTATTGAAAGTTATGTTGGAAGAGTTTCTTTGATTTTTGCAGATAGGAGTGAGCTCATAGAAATTTATAAATTAATTCAATCATAGAACAATATTAAGTAACTAATTTTACAAGATCCAATGAGAAGCATAGGCTATAAAGTGAACATAATTTTTTTTGTAGAACATAATTGTGTTACTTACCTTTCCAAATTTTGTTCATAAATTTTTCCGTATTCTAATCAAACACATCTTCTAAATGGACAGTAATCGAATGACCATATTTGAGATCACTACATCAAAAATAAT
>NW_006243759.1:0-698 GCF_000226075.1 Solanum tuberosum
GTGACCCCATTATCCCAGACCACGCCGACACTATCCCAAGCTCTTCTTCTCAGGCAGCTAGTACGGCTCCTAGTTCTTCCCAGTCCACACCACAATTAGGAGCTACTGTCGTCCCATTAGCCAGAGCACAGAAGTTAGAGGCTCAGATGGCCACACTGCGGCATCACATGCAGCCATGGATGCAGAAGTCGATAGCTGAGTCCGAGGCAAGGATGGAGCGCAGGATGGAGGGGATGATGGACCGGAAGGTCGAAGCTTTTAATAAGAGGCTTGATGCCTTCGAGTTGAGAGTTCTCGAGCGATCAGCCCCGGCTACAGATCTATCTGCTTTACAGGCTGATTTAGCCAGCCTCCAGACTGATGTTGATGTTATTCTTGCTGCACCTTCAGTTGAGATTCAGGCCGCTCCTACTGCACTGGCTGATAATACAGTGCTAGATGCTCTATTCAGTGGGACCGCCGAGGAGGAGCCTGCACCGACACATACCAAAGGCAAGCGGCACTGTTCTCATCGCACTGAGGAAGAGAAAGCTCACAAGAGACAGCGTCGGCAGGATAAGGAGGCTAGGAGGGCCTCGATTGTAGCCGAAGAGTTGCGCCAGCAGAGAGTGCGTGAGAGAATCGCAGGGGCATCGACCTCTGCTCTAGTTGCAGAGGTTCCTCCTGTTGTGAAGGACGTGGTGAGCACCACTGATGGT
>NW_006243760.1:0-698 GCF_000226075.1 Solanum tuberosum
CAAACATCTACATACGCAGATAGTTTGCAAAACCAATATGAGAGAAAGACATATAACTACATCACACGAACTTATATCGAAAATATACACAAAATCCAAACTTATTTAAACGGCAATCCCATATCAATTACAAAAGAACCAAACCAAGATTATTTGACACAAAAATTACAAGGATATAACAAGTTAATTGCACGACCAAAAACTAACGCTAATTTAGTAAGAACATGTTACAACTACGGACTGTTAAATACCGTATATACTTACGACGGAGAAGAAGTTAGTGGAATACCGGAGCTACACAAAGCATTCATCACATACAAGAGAGTTACAAAAGGGAATTTATTTTATATAAAATTCTATACCGCACCAGCAGAGATATTATACGAGGAAATAAAACCTCCGATACAGGTTATCAAGATAGGACTAACTAAAGATATGATTATACCCGAGGACATTGGACAATAAGAAGAGATATGCAAAATGGAGACACCAAGTTTTTATGCCAACAAAAGAATAATTGGTATATCAACTATCATACAGGAGCTAGCAAATAATTATTTAAATGGAAACGCTATATGGAGCTATTACTCTAGAGATCAATTAATGATATACTCAAATTCAAGAGAACTAAGGAAAACAAGCATGGATGAAGTCCAGAGATAAATTTTATCATTATTAAAGCCAGAAGAACGACCTAC
>NW_006243761.1:0-698 GCF_000226075.1 Solanum tuberosum
TGCATGATAAAAATAATTAGGACATTGCGTAATATCCCCTTAGAGACCAATAAGCTTCTTAAGAAATTTAAAAGATATCATGTATTGCTCATATGTATAAAATAAATAATTAATGCATTGTGAGATGTCTCATTAGAGACAAATAAGCTTTTCAAGAAATTTAAAAGATAGTAGGCAGTGCATATGTAAAAAGTAAATATATAAATAAAGCATTGCGAGATGTCTCGTTAGAGACAGGTAAGCTTTGCAAGGATAGCATGCGGTGTAATAAATAAATAATTAAAGCATTGCGAGATGTCTCATTAGAGACAGATGAGATTAAAATGTCTTATTGGAGGGCAAACTAACCCGATATCTTCTATTTTAGGGTGAATGAACCCAAAGTATCCTATTTTAGGGTGGAAGGACCCAATGTATCCTATTTTAGGGTGGACGAACCCAATACATCCTATTTTAGGGTGGAAGGACCCAATGTATCCTATTTTAGGGTGGACGAACCCAATACATCCTATTTTAGGGTGGAAGGACCCAATGTATCCTATTTTAGGGTGGACGAACCCAATACATCCTATTTTAGGGTGGAAGGACCCAATGTATCCTATTTTAGGGTGGACGAACCCAATACATCCTATTTTAGGGTGGAAGGACCCAATGTATCCTATTTTTAGGGTGGAAAAACCCGATGTATCCTATTTTAG
>NW_006243762.1:0-697 GCF_000226075.1 Solanum tuberosum
TGGAAAGCAGTACTCAAATTTACCTTCAAACCCAAACATTTCTGAAAAGACTTCCAAAACTTAATTTAGTTGAATACGTTTTGAGAAATAATTACTATCTCAATAAATATATAAAGTTATAAATATTGGAACATAATCAAAAGACAAAGATACATTGTACAACACAAAAATATATATTTTCTCTATCCCAAATTATATGATACTCTTTTTTTGAAATTCAAATTTCTTAATTTTGACCGTACATTTCGACATAAAATCTTTTAATTTTTGATAAAAAAAAAATTCATTTTTAAAACTATGGGACTGTTTGGCCATGTGATATGAAATAATGATTTGAAATCACGATATGAAATCATGTTATGAAATTATGAGATAAAGTTGAAGTTTTTTTTTAACACGCAATTTAAACTTTTATTGTTATATGTTTTCTCATAAACATAAGAACCTCATAAGTTGTAAACTATTAAAATTGTTTCAATTCTTTATACAATCTTACAAAATAAGCAAAAGCTCATAAAATTGCACAATATACTATCACAAAACTATTCTAAAAAAACACAACATTTTATTGATCAGACTTTAATTCAATAAAAAATAATTGAACATAAGTTATCGTGTCTAGTCTTTACGCATAGTACATAAAATTTTCTCACGTTAAACATGCATTTCTTGATCATATGACCGAGAAGACGAACCA
>NW_006243763.1:0-697 GCF_000226075.1 Solanum tuberosum
TTGGAAGTCAAACGTCAAGGGACGATCAAGACGTTCGAAAACTAGTCTTTTACGTGTTGGAATGCATCTATATTTTCTTTTATTAGATTACCTAACAGAGTAATATCTGTTATAGTTTGTTGTCAATATTCTAAGTATTCTTGATTTATCATTAATCTGAATATTGAATTTCTAAATCACTTAAGTTAAATTCTGGAATTTCATCTATTTCATATCATAAGTTCTCTGATACCAATTTTGGTGGGGTCCGCTTCTTATAGATAAATTCTTTGATAATACATTTTTTCTAAAGGTATTAACCTTATAATTTCTCATTTATACAAATATTATCTTTATTTTAATCCTTCTGGATTTTCGTAAGTTTTTTCTTCTATAGCAAATTCTTCCTTATTCATCTTAAATTATGTTTTAATTTGTACTCTATCGCTTGTATCTCTAATTGTATATTGAATAATACAAATTTGATATCAGAGCTAAGTAGTTAAAATTAATAAAAATGGATAATAAATAAAATCATAGATATGAATTAATTAGAACAGTAATAACAAAACGACAAGAATTAAAATACAAACAAGAAAGGCTTCAATACAATATATATGCAGGAGTATGTCAAAAAATTTTGCTAGCTCAAAGAAAAGTAATATTCAATATACAATTAGATATACAAGCGATAGAGTACAAATTAAAACATAATTTA
>NW_006243764.1:0-697 GCF_000226075.1 Solanum tuberosum
TGTGTGCAGGTCACGGATGATACAAGCAGGCCACGTCTGACGTCGGCTAACAGATGTGTGCAAGCCATGGACGATGATGGTAGGCCACGTACGACATCGGTTGACCGTTGTGTGTAAGCCACGGATGATGCAAGAAGGCCACGTTCGACGTCGATTGATCGATGTGCACAAGCCATCGCCAATGCGGGTCAGTCTACGGCCTATATCGATTGGCCGATGCGCAAATGCCATACCCTATCTCACCTAACTTATGCGCGTAGGCCACGACCTATGTGGGCAGACAACGGCCTATGTCGTCTGGCTGATGCACGTAGGCCACAACCGATGTTGGCATGCCACGGCCTATGTCGCCTGGCCGATGTGCTCAAGCCATGATCGATGACGCCTGGTTGATGCGAGTAGGCCATGGCCAATTTTGCCCTGCCAAAGTGCACAGGCCACGTCTAGTGCGTGCAGGCCTTCACTGATTCTACATATCGTTGATTGACATTGCTTGCCCGATCCGCACATTCCACATCCGAAGCATGCAGGCCTTTGCTAATGCCACCTGCCATTGGCCGACATTGTTTGCCCGATGCGCACATGCCACATCCGATGTGTGCAGGCCTTGGCTAATGCCACCTGCCGTTGGCCGCCGTCTCTTGCCCGATGCGCACATGGAACGTTCGAAACGTGCAAGCCTTGGCTAATGTTGACT
>NW_006243765.1:0-697 GCF_000226075.1 Solanum tuberosum
ATTCTAATTCTAGCCAACACTAGTACAAATCTAAAACGGCCATCAAATTTAATACAAGGAGGAAATAAAACAAAGCAAACCTTTAAAAAAAAACTATATCCTATCGTTGGCTAGATTGTACATCTTGGGTTGCCTCCCAAGCAGCGCTTGATTTAATGTCGCGGCACGACGCAGGCCTCTTGATTACTCAGACTTCATCAAGATTGTAGGCCTTAATCACTTCTTGCACAGTTTCAGCATTTCCCAGGTAGATCTTGATCTTTTGCCCGTTTACCATAAACCTTGTTCCACCCTTTTTTTCAAGCTCAACTGCCCCATGGGGGAACACTTTTGTGAGCAAAAATGGCCCAGTCCTGGAAACAAGCGCAACCTAGAGTTGAATAGGAGCACAAGATCTCCAACCACAAATTCTCGTTTTTCAATTCTTTGATCATGATACCTCTTCATCTTTTCTTTGTATAAGGCTGAACTTTCATAAGCTTTTAGGCGAAACTCATCAAGTGCATTCAGGTCATCCATTCTTTGACTAGATGCAGCTCCCCAATCCAAGTTTAACTCTTCATAGCCCACATCGCCTTATGCTCTAGCTCTAATGGTAAATGACAAGATTTTCCATATGCTAGTTGGTACGGAGACATACCTATAGGGGTCTTGTATGCAATGCAATATGCCCATAGAGCATCATCAAGCTTCCTTG
>NW_006243766.1:0-697 GCF_000226075.1 Solanum tuberosum
ACACCCAATTTAGTATATCTTCTATATTTTATATTATTTTTATTTATATTATAATATATTCAAAGAAGACACCATTTTACATTGAATGATTATGACTTTTCCAAAGAGTTATGACTTTTCTGATAAGTTGTGACATTTCTGAAGGGTTGTGACTTTTATGATAAGAAAAAAATATGCATATGCTCGTACAACACTTTGTTAACTATAAATAGAGGGGTTTCCTCACATTTTTGAACATTGATTTTTAAATATTTTCTATGCTTCTCTTCTTGAAAACTAAAGTTTTATTTCAAGACGTTGACAATCTCAAAGTTCAGTGATATTAAAATACTCAGTCACATGAATGTTATAAATATAATACTCCAACTAAAAACATCAAATTTAATATATCTTCTATATTTTATAACAACATTTATTTATATTATTTTGATTAAAAATAAGAACTCTAACAATACAATAATAACAAAGTAATGCACTATGAGAGAGGGAGGAGAAAGTATATTTAAGAGGTGTAACTAAGAGATCTTACGAGTGACTAACATTCATTAATAATCATAAGAAAATTTACATCCCTTATTCATAGGAACTTATAATTTATCATTCAGTTAATAATTATTTACCTAATATTATTTTTAAATAATATTCACATTATTTTTAAATATAGTATAGTACATGATTTGAAATTCACTTGCAATAT
>NW_006243767.1:0-696 GCF_000226075.1 Solanum tuberosum
AATACCTCAAAATTTTCTAGACTAGGGGCTCGCTTGGTCATACGATATGGAATCATGATATGGTATCATGATATGGAATCATGAGATGAAATTAAAATTTTGTTTGGACATGCGATATGAAATTTTTGTGTTGTATATTTTCTCATAAACATAAAAATCTCATAAGTTGTAAAACTATTAAAATAGCTCCAATTGTTTATTCAATCTTATCAAATAAACAAAAAATTATAAAATCACATAATAAATTATTACAAAGCTATTTGTTCTCCACCTTAAGTAATTATTTCATCTAACTTTAATAGTTAGGAGATAAGTTTCAAAAACACACCTAAACTATACCCTTTTTTTTAGTTTCATACTTAAACTATTGAGAGTGTGAGTTTCATACCTAAACTATCACTTTTTAGTTTGAGAAACACACCTCTCTCTTTTTATACCACTCTCATCATAGTGTGTGTAATACACTCTCTCTTTTATTTTAAAAAATTATCACATCACACTCCACATGGACAAAACATTCAACTTTGACAAAAAAATAAAAATAAATTATTAGTATTAGTTAAATTAAAAATTAAAAAATTATTATCCAAAAAAATAATATTTCTTTTATAAAATAAAATGTAAAATATTTTTCTTACCCCACTCCAACACTTCCTCTCACCCCCCACCCCCCAGCAATTTTTTTAAGTTTTTTTT
>NW_006243768.1:0-696 GCF_000226075.1 Solanum tuberosum
TTGAAAAAACTATGGTCTTAATTAGTCTAATTCACTACAGTCGATAAAGTAACCGCAAAATTTTCAAGTTTCAAAGTAAAAATCTATGGTCAAACGCAAGCATAATTGAGTATTCAGTTGATTGAAACACAAACCTGGGGCAAGTTGCAATCTTCAGGCTGCCAACGCCATTTGATACTGATGATGTGTGGGGTCTTCAACACAAAGAAAGACAAACATTCAATTCAACAAATAAAAAGAACTGCAATAAACAGGCATTTATGCAGAAAAAAAGGGATTTTTATATTACCCCTTATTGGCTATTGCTTAATATTTGTAACTGAGTTTTTCTGCTACTTTTTGCTCACATATTTCTTTCTCATTTTTTCAATTCTATTCTAGAGAGACGTAAACTACATTTAAATGATTTATTCGTTTTTTTTACCAATGGAAAACCGTATAAATTGAATAAATGAACAAAAAATTGCCGATGCCATTTATTTATCCTTTTAATATACATTATAATATTAGTAACTCAATCCCCACACATTTTAAAGAGTATTAAACAATTTTTAAAGTAACATGATTGAATGAACACTAATTTAATTTATTTTAAAAATTCAAAATAAAGTAAAATAAGAAAAAATTAAAGAAAAAAATCACTTTTTTTTTAAAAAAATAAATCAATAAAGCACGGTAAAAGTAGGAAGAAATGCT
>NW_006243769.1:0-696 GCF_000226075.1 Solanum tuberosum
CTTTGCTGAAAGGAGGAACGGTTCACATTACCTTTCTACTGCCCGGCCTCATTACCGGACTTCACTCTCTTATTTCTGAACTCTTCTCTGTCCCTCAGCTTCTCTTCCTCAACCTGTTGCACATAGACCATCAACCTAGATATGTCCATGTCCCCAATAAGCAATGCAGCCCTACCTTCCTTACTCGACAACCGAGACAGCCCAGCAACAAACAAACTCATTTTATTCCTCATATCTACAACCATCTCCAGAGCATAGCGGGATAGTTGGGTGAACTTCAGACAGTACTCGTGAACACTCAAGGACTCCTGCTTAAGTGTGAGGAACTCACGTACCTTGGCCTCTTTCAATTCTCGAGGAAAGAAATGCCCCAAGAAAGCTTCCTCAAAAGAGGCCCAACTCGCCGGTGGTGCATTCTCAGCTCTCTCCCCATTCCACTAGTCAAACCAAGCTCTAGCAATATCCTTCAGTTGATACGCAGCTAGTTCAACCCGCTCAGTATCTGCCACATGCATCACATCAAAAATCTTCTTCAACTACTCAATGAAGTGCTCTGGATCCTCAGTAGTGTTCGAACCCATGAAACTCGGATGATTCATCCCCAAGAACTCACGAATCCTAGAAATGTCAGCTCTCTCATGTCTAGCTCCCCTCTGCTGACATCTGATTAGTTACAGCTTGACTCAACATCCTAAT
>NW_006243770.1:0-696 GCF_000226075.1 Solanum tuberosum
AAAAAAAAAAAATCCCCCCCTCCTCTTCAGTGAAGAGGACCAGACCTTTATAGGGGAAAAATTAGGGTTTGTAATGGGGGGAAAACGGATAAAAATTTCCATAGGGCCAGGGACCATTTCAAAATTTGAAATCCAAATCCTTTCACCATTTAGGGGATACAACTTTTTCTCCAAAAAAACGTCTCATTCCGGAAGAGGAAAAAGGGACAAGCGCGTGCTGGTTGCTCACACCGTCTATGCTGGTGTACTTCCGTCATTTGGTTGCTGTGGTGTTTAACATTATGAAAGCTGGAATTGTTGTCGTTTACTGGGAATGGTACGTTTTCTCTGGGTTCCTCTTTGGAATAAGGAAAAAGGAGTATTGGAGTGGGCTGGGTCGGGTTGCTGTTGTTGTAATATGCTGATGGGGACAATTGAGGTGGGCTGGGAATTGGATTGGGCATGCTGAAACGCTGCTACTGAAACAGGGCCCAAAATTTGGCATAAATTGATCTAAAAAAGTTTAAGGTGAGGAGAGAAAATTGGTAAGATTTGTAATGGCCACATAAATTGCAATAATGGCCAAGGGAAATTAAGAAGTTAGCCGACTTGAGTTAATTTAGTGAATTCGACTAGAGTTTAAATAGGATGAATTAATATAATTAATTCACGAGCTTCTTGATCTTAACGAGATAAAATAATTAACTTAATTATAAA
>NW_006243771.1:0-696 GCF_000226075.1 Solanum tuberosum
GGGATTGGGGGTGGTTTGGTGTAGGGAAAAAAATATATTTGAAATAATAAGAAAATTAAATATTCTTTTTTTTGAATGGTGAGAGTAAGAAAAAAATTAAAAGATGAAGTAGAGTTTTGAAAAATGTTTTCCCTCAATTTTGGATAGAACATCTTTTTCCTTAAATTTGAGGAAAATGAGTTGATTTGAAAAATATTTTCCTTCATACCAAACACACCCTAAATGATAAAAATTAATTCGCATGAATAGGCTGGAGAAAATGGCCAAATGACCTCCCAATCTATTATCGGATTACCAACTACACATCTATTTTTCACGGGGGTCCTATTACCCTTGACTACTTTAAAATGGAATAAATAACCCCTGAAATGTTGAGTTAGCATAAAAAGTGTATTTCACTCTCTCAAAGAGAGTGAGTTGTTTACTTTTTTTTAATTTCCATTTTTTTTTTCTAATTTTCTTTTTTCTTTCTTCTTATTTATCTATATATATAACTATACCTTTTTCACCATTATCATTGTTGAAACTTTTTCAATGGATGTTTGGTATAAAAATTATCAACAACTAATGCATTTTATGAATGAATATTTTTTTTAATAGACTTATTTAGAACATATCTAACAAATTTTATTTTATTTTAAAAAACATACCAATTAATTTTATTTTTTTAAAGTCATGGACTCAAGAGTAACAAAA
>NW_006243772.1:0-695 GCF_000226075.1 Solanum tuberosum
TTTCCCTTTTTTAACAAGAGCTTTTGTTGTTTAATTTTTGTATCCTCTTCATGAAATTCCTGGCTCCACCACTAGATATAGTCATCGGAATATCAATATATTACAACTTTGTAAGTTTGAATACCAAAGTATTTAAATTTTTAAAGGCTGATCATTAGGATTACATGGTTCAATCTAACGTATCTAGTTGTACAAAAAAGGCATCCACAGACGAGATACATCAAGCAGGTCAATTTAAGGTATAAGAAAGTAACAAAGAAACAAGTAATTTAAATAACTATATTATATATATTTGACTGATTTTATAATTTTTTAAACGAAAAATATGAATCTGATCAAGATGTGCCAGTTGCATCAAATTACATCCCTGTAAGCAATTCAGAAGTTCACAAATCAACTTCACAGTAGTAAGATCAGTTGGAGCCAATCTTTGTACTCCCATTGAGTGCAGTGCATTCAGATACAAACACCAATTCTGAATTTTTGATTAGTGATAGTGCCCTTCCACCGCAAATACTAGAAGCCAAAATTGTTGTACACACATCAACAGTGGTCACGACAGAGACGCCAGTTCAATGGAATAGACAACCTGGAAGATGGAATAAATCACCATATGTTACTGAATTTGGATCTGGTTCAGGCACCAAAGTTGTATTAGATACTTTTGCTCAAATTCATCTACAGGCTTGTGAATG
>NW_006243773.1:0-695 GCF_000226075.1 Solanum tuberosum
TAGTCTGCGAGCATGCCCCATCAGTATTTAATTTGAAACCGTTAGTTGGAGGGGACCAGGATAAGTCGATGGAAATGGGAATTCGAGAGGGTTTGTAATTTGGTCCCAAAGAGTGAAATTCAATTGCCCTTTGCATAGGTTGCCTGTAATCTGGATATTTATTGGTATGGTTAAAGTGGTTATTGTTTCTGTTAATCCAAAGACCAAAGCAAACAGGGGTGGCCGAAGGAACGGGAGAGATAGGGGTTTGCCCGGATTGCTTGATTAATTTAGGAATCCAGTCCATAGGAGGTGCATTGGTCAAATCCTGAGCATTTAGCAGATGTAACATTTTAAGATGAGACCACAAAATTTTTGCATGAGGTCAGAATAATAGTATGTACGTGGTTGATACCTTCGACAAAGTTGTGGCATTGGGGACAAGTATCAATCGGAGAAATGCCAATGCGCGCGAGGTATGATTTAGTGGGGAGCTTTTGATGACAACATTGCCAAACAATAAAAAACATAATTTAGATGGTATAGAAAGTTTTTAGATCCAGCTAAAGGAGGTGGTGTTGGTATCGTCGGTGGCTGGATGAATGGCTTTGTAAAGAGGCTTGGTAGTAAAAATCCCATTGGAAGTCAATAATCCCCAAGTGCGAGTATATATCTTTAGCATGAGTGTATATTGGGATATAGGTTGATTTGATGTT
>NW_006243774.1:0-695 GCF_000226075.1 Solanum tuberosum
CGACCACGTATACTTGCGTGTGCAATTGGGAGCAACACTTGACATAGGTCAAAGTTGGACTCACAACTCATTATGAAACGTTTCTTTAAGTGAGGGAGTAAGCAGACTTGAATTATACACTGTAGGGATGACATCTACCATCTACAATCTGTATTTATGGCCAGAGAACTCATTTTGTTATTATAATACCATTGGGCATTCTGTTTTTTCTTGGTTAAATTTGTTTCTTTCGGTGAAAGAGGTGGTTGGGGGATTCAATTAGAATGTTTGCAATAGAATTTTGTATCTACGATTAACATGCAATCATATAATTTAACAATAAACTACTCCAAAGAAAGCAGTAATTAGACTCTTCATCACATCAACTTCTCAAAAAATTACGATAATGTATATACTACATTAAGGGGACGACACAATTTTATTTAGATACTATACTATAGAAAAAATCACCACTACAAAGAACTAAAAAGCTAATAAATTTGAGATTTTTAAAAAACAAAATCATAGAAGTGAAAGCAGAACAATTTAAAAAGAACAGCCAAAGCCAAACGAAATTATAGAATAATTATATGTATAGATTTGATACCTTATGTGAGAGTAGTTAGTGAAATTGCAAACATTGATTCTCTTAGCTTGTGATTTTACTAACAAACTGATCAATCATACTAAAAAAGAAACCCTATGAAACTGTGAAA
>NW_006243775.1:0-695 GCF_000226075.1 Solanum tuberosum
TTCTAATTCATTGTTTTCGAGCTTCTAAATTAATAATAAATAGAATTATCTTCTTTCTTCTTCTTTTTTTCACAGCTATTTTACTACAACGACTATTTATCATTACTTTTGTTATCATTATGTCTACTAAAATTGTATGTAAAATTATATTACCATTTTTTTTTACACCCCTTTTTTCTTAAACATATAGACTGTCGTCATCCTATTCCAGTTTCTTACATTTTTAATTAGTCGCAAGTTAATATCTTCCTAATTCATTAGCAAATTTATAATATGAGTATTTTTTATTTTTTCTACATACTAATTATATGTTATACTAGTTATTAAATTAGAAGCTCAAACGAATTAATTTAAAGAAAGAAAGAAGCCATGAAAATCTGTCCATTTTCCAGCCAATTTCACAAACTTAAAACATTCAACAATAAAGCCCAAATGTAGCAGCCCAACTACTAAATTGAACAGACCCATTTCCCCAAACATGTCAATTTAACCTTATTCATAAACTCTAGCAACCATACCCCACCCCTCATTCCATTTTCAACCATAGTAGGTAGCACCATAACTGTGGACAGTTTTTGTCCAACCTTTTTGACCAAATTTCATCCAATTCACTGTGTCCTAGCATATCCCAACGTTCAAAATTCCCTTCTCACTCATAATCAACAATTTAGTCAACACAAGAAGCCAAATAACTT
>NW_006243776.1:0-695 GCF_000226075.1 Solanum tuberosum
TTTTTTTTTTTTTTGAAAAACTTTTTTGTGGAAAGATTACCCCAAAATAAAAGAGATGCCAAAAGAATGTTTGAAATCAAAAGCAACAATTAGTTATTGGATTGAAAAACAAAACCAAATAATTGAGAGACATGGCGACCCCATCAACTTAAGCTTTGTGCTTCTTACTTTCAGCTGGCCATAAAATCTACTTACGCTCCATAAAGATTCAATCGGGACTTGACTGTTTGATAGTGCTTCACTAAAATGACCATAACTTCTTGATCTGGATTCAAATTGAATAACAGTTGGATGGTTGACAAGGGCTTTCATTAGAGAGATTATGGTCAACGTAATTTTTCATAGTCTAAGAGATATGCTTGGTTGAATCTGACACTTGTATAAGCTAATACGAAAACTTAATTGGTAGAAAAGCTTTCAACTTAACTTTGTGCTAAAGTTCCTTTATCATGACCTTAATTCACATTCTGTTGATCACCTCACAATAAAAGATTTAAATCAAAATAATTGAGAGATATGAATGACCCCATGGGAATGTGCAGTTTCCATTAAATAATTGAGTTTATAATTATTCATATTTCATTCCAACATATTACTTTATTTCAAAAATATAGATTCACTGATTACTCTTAACAATTTCAGCAATCTAAACTCCCTCCACATATATGGCTGAAGCTTTCCTTCAAATTCTGTTA
>NW_006243777.1:0-695 GCF_000226075.1 Solanum tuberosum
CCTATATGTATTGCAAAGTGTGAACTATTTCCTTTTTTCTTCAATCTTAATAACTTATGCTGACAAAATCTTATTTTAGAAAAAAAATAAAATCATGGCCTATACTCTAAATTCTTTTGTACTCTACTGTGTGCTCTCTTTAAGGAAGGCCAAGAGTCAATGAAATTATTTCCATTTCTAAAGCACTTGTAGTGATTCATTCTTTGATATTATTACATTTTTGTTATTTTAATAGTGAGGCAGTAAATGAGTTTCTTCTTGCTTCGGAATTTGACTTTGTTAAATTTGAGTTTACATGACTTTCATTGCCTTTGAGTGTTGTAAATGCCATTTTATTAGTTATCGTTGATTGGACTTCGTTTAAGGTTGGGTTTAGATCAATCAAATTTCATATGGTTATTTTTGTTTGTCTTATATTTATGAGTAGATGCTAACTATTATTTACGTGCTCTTTTCATGTGAAATATCCCTCGAGTCTCCTTGGGCTCATATCTCTTCTCCTCGCATTTTCCTATTGGGCCATAAAGGCCCAATACTCTTGTTCACTGAGTCAGCCAGCAAGAGACTGAAGCACAGGCCCTGGAAGTCCAAAAAGCAGGCTGTATACATGTTATATACAAAGGAATATGCAAAATATATTCTGAATATACAATGATATACAGGTCGAATGCAGCAAATACATGGCCAAAAACATA
>NW_006243778.1:0-694 GCF_000226075.1 Solanum tuberosum
CTAAAAGAAGGATCCAACCAAATGAACTAAATGCTCCATTTGATCCAAATAATTTGAGCCTAAAATTGAACCATTTCTTCTTAAACTCTGAACTCACTTTCCCATAATCTACTATGTTGGCCCCGGTCCCTCCTTGGACATAGGCACTTCGACCTAGGCCAAAAGCCTAAGCTGAGGGTGGCTAATGTAAAAATGTACCTTCAAATCTTGGCCCTGACCCGACATCGGGTACTGTGTACCTCAACTAATGGAAAATCCATGAGTTGAGGGTGGCTATGAAAGAGGGGACTGAAAGAAAATGGGTAGGTAAAGAGTGATGATGGAAAGATAGAAAAGAAAGGATGTGACTTGTTGAAAGCTAAAAATAAAATAACAATAAAATAAAAGGAGCTACAAAGCCTGAAGTCGCATTCGTGGTTGAAGAAAATAAAGTGAAAGAAAGTAAAACGATGGGATATGGCAAAAACAGGGCAAAAAGAGGTTAAAAGCCTAGTGTAATGTCAAGGAGGGCAGAAACTCACTAAGCAGCACCCAAATGTACCACACCTGAGCCTGAGCCTACGTTACAAGGCTACAAAGTCCTATAGTGATCCTAGAGTCTATTTTGGAGAGTCTGAGCAGTGAAAATAAGGGAAAGCTTATGGCAATGAGTACTAAGTGTTTTTGAAATTACTTCTGAGTGTGAGTGTTGAAT
>NW_006243779.1:0-694 GCF_000226075.1 Solanum tuberosum
AAAGAGAGAGCTTAGCTCTTCAAAGCCAATGTCTCAACTTCCTGCAATGAAAAAAAAAGGGAGTAGATTTTGCTCTACACAACCTAACATACCTCCAACGCCAATGATCTACACGTAAAATGCATGCTAGATCTCAGTTGTGAGGCCACAAACCTCTACGGATAGTTATATTGTCACGATATACATGCCATACTTCAAATACTCTTTAACAATACCTCCAGCTCATTAGCCTTCTACTATGACACTATAATATTACACATTAGTTGTTTTGAAGCATAATAGTTGTATTCCTTAGGACCATACATTTATGTTATCACATCAAAAACAAAAACGATACACAATTCTTAAGAATTATTCCTCATTGTCACAATAAGATCAGCACTATGCAATAAATATGTTACGAAATAGATATATTAGATACTTAGGGATTTGTCAAGTCTAATGTAGCTCCTCTCTCTAATTGAGTAAGTCATTTTTTTTCCTCAAAAAAGAAGGAAAATCATAATAACACATCCAATTGAGGACTTGTAAAATATGATGGTAATACTAAATTTTCAAAAATAAATTCCAAAAATAAGTTCCATAAACTGTACCTGCAGAATCATATGTTTGAATACTGAGCATCCAAATAACAATTCAACATTATGTTATTTTAAGTCAAAATTGCACAAAGTGTGTGATAAATGCACATAAA
>NW_006243780.1:0-694 GCF_000226075.1 Solanum tuberosum
TTGTTTGTCTAGTTTTAACTTGACACGTAATTTAAGAAGATTAAAAAAACACCATGTAAGCTAGATTCAAAACGTTTTTGCATTTAGATAGAGAAGTTCTTCATTATCTCAAGAGAAACCGGAGAAATCAAACTGCTCCGCAATTGGTTATCCTTGATAGAGAAGTTCTTCCTTCTCTAAAGAACGGGAGGAAATCAAATTACTTCGCACCGCAACAAATCTTTGATGATGTCAATCAATCCAGAATTGGTTATCCAACTGTGATGGAAGCAGAGAGTTTTGGAGGAAATTTTTCTCATGTGCAAAGAAAACCCTGTTAAAAAAATAGACGGGGTGTTTGAAAGAAGACTAACGGTGTACCAATTCTAGGAATATGGAGGATTAAAAGTGCTCCATGTTAAAAGATAAGGACTACTTTAAATCTTAACTCAAAGATAAAGAATTATTTTGATCCTTTTCTCGCTTCTGAAATGGCATAGTTATGAATTTCTAGGGCTTCACCAGTGCCCTTAGTAGAAGCAATTTGCTCTGCTACGTAGTAAGAGAACTGCACGATTTGATTCCCATAATGATTTCTGACTGTTCCATCATATCCACCGTACAGATCACACATGAAAAACATAAGCTTGTTGTTCAAAGTTCCAGAAACATCCGCATATCCACTAAAAGAACTATCACGGGTGGTTAATGAATG
>NW_006243781.1:0-694 GCF_000226075.1 Solanum tuberosum
TAATAGCAGTGTAAAACTTACGTGAATTGAAAAAGGGGGGGAAACCACTGCCAATTTGATAGTTCTCTAAAAGATTTTTTTTTTTTTTAAAATAATATTTTTTCTTTATAACTTAAAAAAGAAAAAAAATACAATAAAAAACGTGCATCAATCATTTTAAGTAAATAAATAGAAAAACTACCCCCACATTTAAAATATCTGTTAAATGAAGATATACTTTAGTTTTTAAAAAATAAAAAAAATATTTTAAATGTGTTTTTTTCAAAATAAGTAACCAACCCACGTAACTATTTTTTTTTAAAATGGCAAAGTAGTTACTTTTTGAATTTGAATTTAAAGTGGTTACCTAAAACTACTCTATCCATTATCTCTATTTCCTATATATACATAAATAAAGTTCATTAAAAAATTAATTGATCTATTCTTCTTCAAATGTGTAGTATTATTTGTTGAATTATTTCCATTCTTCTTATCTTCATCTTTTTATGGAGCGAAGTGGTAGATTATTTGACGGCTAGCCGGAAAAAAAGTTTGAATATACTTGCAAATAACAAAGTGAAAGTCCAAGAAAAAGAAGAACAATATTTATCAAAGTGGAAATCTTATGCAAATGATGATATTGTTAGATCTATAATGTCTTTTTGTAAACTTTTTTTAATTCATTTCATTCAATTTGATTTGTTTCTATCATATA
>NW_006243782.1:0-694 GCF_000226075.1 Solanum tuberosum
AACTGCCAAGTAAATATTCCAATTAACTTGGAGTATGCATGAAAATGAACACTCCAACTTATAAATACCTTCAAAATTTATGTGTCACATCAACATGAGGTGTCCACGAGACACAATGAGGACGAGTTGGAGTTTTAGTTAATTGACCGTTGACATCAAGTAAAAATCTTATTAGTACTTTTTTTAAAGAAACATGTAAATGTAAAACACAACAAGTATTTTAAAATGGAGGAACTATAAGTCTTTAACAATATGGAATAGAATTTTTAGTAAAATACAGATTAAGAGGAACAGAGGAAGTGTCCAATGATTAAGATTGGCGAAAATTAGCTCATGGAAACACGATTTGACCAAGTTTAAGCGGGTCATTTATTAACTCAACCTACTTTGATGCGTCCAAATTTCAGTCCAATTTGCTCATTTGACACCCCTAATGATAATTAAAGTGAAGTTCCTCTTCTAATGTTATATAAATCTGTTTTGTGTAGCAATAAAGGTCAAGTTGCACCCTAATGAATCAATTAAAGAATTGTGCAAAGATGTAAATCGTAAAACTAGTCAATTTATGACGATACTCACACTCAATGACCTTTTTGTAAAAAAAAATCACACAATCTAACACACATGTTTACTCTCCACCCTCTGCTGGATCGACCCTAACTCATAGTAATTGCAAACGACCATACTATACTTC
>NW_006243783.1:0-694 GCF_000226075.1 Solanum tuberosum
ATTACTTCTTTTGCTAATTTTGCTGAAGAAATTACAATTATTGGAGTAGAACCAAGTTTCAATAAGAATATTTTTCCATATATCTTGGAAAGTTTCCAAAAATAGATATGAGGGGTTAAACCATCAAACTGATGCAAATTTCCAATGAATGGTAACCTTAAAGGACCTGGTGGCAGGATGTTTTTTTCATTCTTTTTTACTTTTATTTCTTTTTTACTTTTGGAAGAAGAAAACTGAGAATAATGATGATAACAAGGGCTACAAAGAATGGAAAGAACATATTTTATTTTATTTTGGCAATATTGAAATTTTGTACAAAGTCACTTGATGTCTTGTATTAAAATTTTCTGTTGTTTCTTTCATTTATACTAATTAACAAGGGCTTGTTTGGCACGAAGGATAATGGAAAATATTATACTTCTCATATTTTGTCTTCTTGTATTATTTCATTATTATTATTGAGGTGGATACAAATAAGATTTATGAGAAAAAATTTTAATAATCTCAAATTAATTAATTCACGTAAATTCATAAATGACACTACTTTATATAGCAAGATCCACCCCCACCTATCACTTAATCATCTTTACACAACTTGTTAATTTCCCTCTCAAATCTCTGAAAATCACTTAATTTTTTTCAATTGCAACAAGAAATGTCCAAAACATTAATTTAAATTGATACCTACCTGGCA
>NW_006243784.1:0-694 GCF_000226075.1 Solanum tuberosum
CTGAGATTAGAAACAGTCGTAACATGAGTTTTCCATCGTCAAACGGCCTGTTTTAATCGCCTAACGTGAAGTTGAGCTCACCAACTTGAAGATTGACTCGCCAAGGCCTGCGCGCATCAGACGTGGCATACAAGCACCGGGAAAGCGACGTCGGCCAACATCAGGCAGCATCAGGCAAAGCTTGCACGCATAGAACGTGGCTTGTGCGCATTAGGCAACCGACATCGTCCAACGACGGGCAACATCAGCCAAGGATTGCACGCATAGGACGTGGACTGTTCACAACGCTCAGCCGACATCGGCAGTGGCCTTCCCGCATTGCCTTTGGCTTGCACACAACGGTCAGCAGACATCGAAAGTGGCCTGCCCGCATCATTCGTGTCATGTGCATATCACTCAATCGATATCGAGCGTGGCCTGCCTGCATCGCCCTTCGCTTGCACACAATGGCCAGTCGACGTCGGGTGTGACCTTCCCGTATCAACCTTTGCTTGCACTCAACGGTCAGCCCACGTCGGGCGTGGCCTGCCTGCATCGCCCCTTCTTTGATTTCATACACAAAGTGGTCATGGGAACTTCACCGACTGCTATCTGCCCAAAACAAATAATCCTTGTGAATGACGGTCGCGCTCACCTTGAACCCGTCCGTACCCGAACGGACTATTCGGGATCATGCGGCGCGCAACGTCGTTGA
>NW_006243785.1:0-693 GCF_000226075.1 Solanum tuberosum
ATAAAACATTTGCACTGATCATGTATCTACTATGTAACTACGTAATATGCGTAATAATAACCTTTTTTTGTTTGAAAATTGTCGTTTGGTCATGAAAATTTCAAATATAAATTTGAAATTGTATTTGAAATTTAGAAAATACCCAAAACCTTATTTTCATTACATTTTTCTTTTCCAAATCTATCCTAAAAATTTTATTTTTATAAAAATAAGTCCATTAAATTATGTTTCGTGTTTAAATCATATTTCATGTTTTTTTTAATGAAAAGTATATTTATACAATCAACTATTATTTATAAAAAAAAACAACTTCATCTTCAATTTCAACTTCAAATGTTTCAAATAAAGTGAATAAATATTTATAATAATATGTTATAACTCGTATATGGGATCTAATCTATGATATCATACGACAATCTATTTTGAGATATTATTTTTTAGAGCAAATTTGATTGTATGTCAAGCTTTGAGGTAATTAAGTTGAGTTGGGTGATTTTACAAGTTTTTATAAATTGCAAGGAGTAAATCATATTTTTAAAAGGTATATTTAAAATTTTAATTATTCTTTAGTATAAAATCTGGTCAAACAAAAATCCAATTTTGAAAATTTTGAAAATATTTTTTTATTAAATTTTAACAGTCAAACGTCCACTAAAATACTATTAAAATTCAATTTTGATTTATAAATTTTTT
>NW_006243786.1:0-693 GCF_000226075.1 Solanum tuberosum
TATACACTTCCATATATATATATATTTATATATATATATATATATAGCATGGTAGATTACATTATTGATATAAAAAAAATCATTAAACTGTCGGTACTCGGTACTATAATTTAAACCCATGGGCCATGGATATTTTGGGACTGGGGTAACGTGATGAACATTTTAGTTTGAAAAATTTCAAGTTTTAGTCAACTTCGTTCTGTGTAACAATCAAATCCACGCCACAACTACATCGATGTTGGCAGTTTTCAACAATTTTTAGGCTATTCTGAATTCTGATCACTACTAGGGAGAAACTCGTGCTTTATATTGTTGAATATATATATATATATATATATTATTTTTATTTTTTTCTCTTTGATTCCATATAGTAATTAATAACTAATAATCAATGGAATACATGTTGGAACTTGGAAGCAACATTTACAAATATTAAATATATATATATATATATATTATCATAAAAAAAAAATTAATCGAAACCGGACCGGAACGGAACCGGAATAAACCGGGATATACCGGTACCGGTACACCGGTATCAAATTGTGGTACCGTTCCGTCCCGTGTACCGGCTCACGGTGTCCCGTTCCGTCCCGCGGAACGAACCGGAATGGTACCGGACCGGTACCGAAACAACCCGGTCCGGTGCCCAGTCTTAGGTCTAGGTACGAGAGTTAAGCTTACTACGGCCTT
>NW_006243787.1:0-693 GCF_000226075.1 Solanum tuberosum
AGCCAATGAGCAGGGTTTCTCGCCGAACCCATTTGGTGAATCGCCGTGCCATTTGGCAAGCCTGAATTGGCTCACCCATTGGCCCATTTTCGGGTCACTTTTGGGCCCATCTATGTAATAATGCCTAACACTATAAATAGGTGTCTTAGGCCTTGGTTCACTTTTGAAGGAACCACCATGCAAGGTAGAAGAAGCTTTGGGAAAGGCAAAGTGGGTTTTGAAATCTGGAAGTTTTTGCAAGGATTTTAGTGCTAAAAAGTATTAGGGTTTGTTCCCTATATCAAGTAGAGAATTCACCTAAAGTTTTGTGAAATTTCGAGCTAAGAATCTTCGGGGTTTTATTTTGGTTCTACATAGTATTCTCCCCTATACCCAAGTCAGACAAACGATTTGCACGTCAGTATCGCTACGGGCCTCCCCCAGAGTTTCCTATGGGTTCGCCTCGCTCAGGCCTAGTTCACCATCTTTCGAGTCCCGACAGGTATGCTCACACTCGAACCCTTCTCATAAGATCATCGTCGGTTGGCGGGGCACCCCTCAGAAGGATCCCACCAATCAGCTTCCTTACTCCTTATGGGTTTACTAGCCCGTTGACTCGCACACATGACAGACTCCTTGGTCCGTGTTTCCAGACGGGTCGAATGGGGAGTCCACAGACAAGCGTCCGGAGCGCGCAGATGCCGAAGCACGCCA
>NW_006243788.1:0-693 GCF_000226075.1 Solanum tuberosum
TGCACAACAAATGGCTCCTCACCAGTTTGATACTAATAATTGGATTAGTCCATTCAGGTCATTAATTTTTTTCACATAATTGAAAATTTTCGTCTCCTTTCTCCTTTTGGTTTCATTATTTCGTTATTATTGCAGTTCAACTGTTCAAAATCAAGATTGGATGGACAAAGGAAAGAGAGTAGCAAACAGTTCTAGCAATTACACATATACCCCTTCCTTTGCTAGTACTTCACAGTTAGGAAATATGTCATTTCCTCAAAACTCATCGCCTTTTACCCCATTGCAGGTAACACTTTTTAGGATCTCCTAAAAATTGAGATATTTTCTTTTTAAAAAGTTGATAATATTTATTTTATTTGTACAATAGTGCCAGCAACAAAACATGATTGTCGATGTTCAGCAGAATCCATTACAAATATTTGGACAATCACAAGTATATTAATATTTTTGAAATATTATTTCTTATTAAGATCTCCTTGAAGATATGAGATTTTTTTTATTTTTTTTTGATATATTATTTTATCTGCGAAATAGAGCCAACAACAAAACATGGCGGTAGATGTCCAGCAGAATCCAACACAAACATTTGGACAATTACAAGTACATTAATATTCTTGATTGTTAAGATTTCCTTAAATAGACTATATTTTTTTTGAATTTTATATAATTATTTTTTATCCTCACAATAGAGCC
>NW_006243789.1:0-693 GCF_000226075.1 Solanum tuberosum
ATTAATATTATCATTAGTGTTATTGCTATCAAGTTTAGTTTCTTGTTTCGAGGTGATCTTTAATTTTTAATTTTTTAAATTAACGTTTAACATTTTTTTTATTTAACAAGAAATTATGAGTTAAAATATATTTAAATATAACCTAATTTTGGAAGTAAAATATTTAGAGAACTGTATCTTGTACGGTATGACTTGTGTACTATTATCCGATAAAAATATGTAAAAATAAGTTATGCTTAATAATTTTGCGGGTGTTGAAACTGAAGTTATGCCTTTATTAACATAATTTTTATAGGAACTAAGTTATGACTTGCAAGACATAATTTGTACTTTGCATACTTTGCCTCACTTTTTATTTTTTTTATTTTATGTCAAGGTTATTTTTGGCCGTCCTTTTGTTACTTAATGTGCTTATGGTTAAAAATTACAAATTTTAAAGGCAAAAATTAAAGATCAGCAAATTTAAAATGAAAAAAAATTAAAGATCAGCAAATTTAAAATGAAAAAATTAAAGAACATTCCCAATTAAAACTATTTTAACGAATTTTTATGTTGCAAGACATAATTTGTACTTTGCATACTTTGCCTTACTTTTTATTTTTTTTTATTTTATGTCAAGGTTATTTTTGGCCATCTTTTTGTTACTTAATGTGCTTATGGTTAAAAATTACAAATTTAAAAGGCAAAAATTAA
>NW_006243790.1:0-692 GCF_000226075.1 Solanum tuberosum
GCTTTGAATTTGATTTCAAATTTAACTCCAAATTTCTTATATTTAATATTAGTTAATTTTGGACAGATGCCAAAGACGGAAGGAAATCAAATAAAACATAAAAAGATTAAAGTCATAATCTTTTTAGACTATTATGAAAACAGTTGTAATAATACAATTTTGTTTGACACATTATCAGTCTTGAAACGTCATAATCCCAAGTCTCTACAATTAGTAGTTCAGACCCACATTGTTATGCATTATTAGTCTCATTTGTCAAATTTGTACTATCAGACATAATGCAGAAAAATTCACCTTGAGAATATTATATGTAACAGTAAGAAATAGTTATTAAATCAATTAAAATCTTAGAGAGAGAAAAGTGAAGGGAGCTTTGGAACAATATTTAAGCGTCTCTGTGTGACGTCTAGGTCACGTGTTTAAATTTCTTAGACCCTGCAAACGCAGAATACTTTGTGCACCGGGTAACATCTTCTATTTAATTTAAAGGAAAAAAGAAAAGTTTATAAGAGAGATAATCAAGTAAGAAATAAAATCTAACAATAAAATCGGTAACCATCCCAATGTGTGTGAAGATCATTTAATCTAACAATAGTCAAGTAAGAAATAGTTCTTTATCAATTTAAATTCTTAGAGAGAAAAATAAGAAGAAAGAGTCTATAAGAGTATTAATTGGTGTATAGACTTTGTTA
>NW_006243791.1:0-692 GCF_000226075.1 Solanum tuberosum
GGGAAGTTAGCAAGCCAAATAAAACTCACTTTCACGTCTCAAATTATGATCACGATGACTACATCCCCACGTCTCAAATCCCACAAACTCCACGTATTTCTTATTCTTCTTTTCCCTGCACACACACATGCACATAATTGCACAACACACAAATAAATATTACACTCCCAAAAAATATATGATCCCATAAGTATAAATCCTATGTCAGTAAAAATAATAATTACTGTTTAAAAATAGTTACTGTTTTTTAGTTAGTGTATGCACATTCTTTCCTTAAAAGCCTAAACCGTGTAACATAATTCAAGGAATGTTTATGATTTTTATTTATTATCTTTGTATTTTTTTTTGACAACATTTATCATTTATCATCTTTAATATCACTTTTTAACAAATAAATACACAATTTATATTGTAACTTACAGAGTCCTATTTCTATACAATATTAACTTATTTCTACGGTTTTCTAATTAAGCTTCTTTAATAGAGAAAAAATAGCAGCGATAGATTTAACCGTAGTGGTTTCAGAGGATACCCACGTTGCTGTAACTTCCACGTTTATGGAAGTTATCTCATAACTCTCACTATATATAGATTTCCCTGCTGAATATAGGCCGTATGCATCTTTTTCCTTCTTTACACTTCTTGCTGATTAGTGTTTTTATTTTGTTTCATACTTCTTTTGTATTGAACGG
>NW_006243792.1:0-692 GCF_000226075.1 Solanum tuberosum
AGCAAGAAGATAGTTGGTGACTATTGTGTTCTGACTTGAATAAGATAAATGATTGACCAAAGGGTGGCTGTAACTATTATTATCTATGTTTATCACATTTCCTTCGACTAAAAGATATGCTAGTAAGTAAGAAAGAAATAATCAGTGAATGAAGACAATCAAAGGATAATCAGACCAATATAACATGTATCTGCATTTTCATTGAGGGTGCAATGCTTCCAAGAAAGTGAATCAACCTAATTTCTTGCCTGAAAGGGAATCAACTTTCTCTTCTGCTATTAAGGTTAACTGAACTCTTCTGTTATTCTCTTCTCTGTTTCATAAAGTTTTATTATCCTCAACATGTCAAACTCAGTAATTTCATTTAGAAGTTGATAAGATATAAATGTAACAGGATAAAAAGTCACGTGTTCAACTCTTTACTCAAAAAGAAAAAATCTTAAGAACTTACTTATTAGTTAAGTTTGATCGCTGAAATTTGCATCAAGGTTCACTAAACTAAGTGCCCTTTTGGATAAACTTAGTTTGATCACTGAAATCTACAGATTGGTTGTAGCTTCGTATGACAGTAACATTCGTACTTACAAAGCATATTCTTTAGTTGGATTTGTTAAAAAAGAAATATTGAGACATTCACCTCGTCTAGTACATTCTATAGCACCAATATGCCTTTGGTTAACATTATTGATTCA
>NW_006243793.1:0-692 GCF_000226075.1 Solanum tuberosum
CCCCCTTGTAATCATTAATCCTCAAATTAGGGTCAAGCTAGGTAACCAACAAAAGCTAAATTCTATAATCTTAAGTTTCTATCAAGGTCTTAAGCATTTGAAAAAAACACAAGGCATAAACATAACTTAGAAACTAAAAACTTAAAACATATGATATAAGTGTTGAATTCGGAAAAAAAGGTGGGTCAACCTTTGGCATCTTAATCTTGAGGGGTAAAAATTTATAACTTTCATATACTCTTCGACTTCCTATGTAGCCTCCTCCACAAACTTATTCCTCCACAGTACATTTACTGATGCAACCTTGTTGGTTATTAATACATTATCCCCCTTTGTCAAAAGCCATCATCTTTTACTTACAAACTTTTTCTTTTAACTAGAGTAGGATGGGGTTATTGTTCTGCTTTTTTTCACTTCCATCACTATGATTGATTGAGCCCAATTTTAAACAAGCACACCACCTTCCTCAAATTCTAAATTACAAACTCCTAAACGGGTAAGTCTATGCACATCCCGAGTCAACTTTATATTCCCCTCCCCTACATGAGTGGTACTTTCCATGGATAATCTACTAGGAGCACCAACAATAATATTAACCTTATTTGGGTAGTAAAGAATACTCATATCATAATCTTTAAGCAATTCTAGTCATCTCATTTGTCTAAGGTTCAGTTCACTTTGGATGAAAATAT
>NW_006243794.1:0-692 GCF_000226075.1 Solanum tuberosum
AATTGGTAAAGTTAAATACTTAATTTGATTAAAATTTAACAAAATATTTATTATTTATTTATGAATAATATATAAAATGTATGTATCTAATTTATCGATTCAGTTTGGTTATTTTTGCAGTTGTTTTTTAGTAAAATCACAACCAAACCAAATAGTGTTGGTTTTTCAAAATATAAAACCAAACCTAACCAAACCAAATATCAAATTTTTTTAATCGGTTTGATTCGGATTGCGATTCGATTCGATTTGATTTTTAAACCATAACCATGAACAACCCTACTTAATACAATTTCATTGTTGCGGAAACCAAGATGCCTAAAACTAGCATGACGGTTGTCCATATTAAGTAGAACCCCCCACCCCGAGCTCAAGGAACTCTCAAGCTTAATACAGATGGATCAGTACCTCGAGACCTGGGAAAGGGGGCATATGTCGGGTGTTTAGAGACCATATAGGTAAATTAGTGAAAGGCTTTACCAAAACATGTGCGCAATTTACTTCATACCCAGGACTCGAACCCGAGATGTTGTAGGGACTTTCTTTGTTAGGAAGATTCCTAAATGTAATTTGAACATCAATGACCAGATAATGATCACAAACAATGTATCAAACTAAGCTGGAGGCTAACTCCATCGCCAGACTAATTACTTATATATATATATATATATATCCTATTTACCAAAAAAAAAAAA
>NW_006243795.1:0-691 GCF_000226075.1 Solanum tuberosum
TTTCTTTTCCTATTTCCATGTATGCAATTCTCAAAATAGATCTGAACAATTACTCTACTAATTAACACCACAACTGTCTAGCAAATATTAATTTGTAAAGAAACTCAAATATTCTTCTATTAATCATACCTTAAGGTTGAGAAAATGGTCCAATGATTAATTAATTGACTAAAGACAAACTTGAAAGGCCACCTAATAGAAAGAAGATTTAAAAATTACTCTAATAATTCATTGACTTCTCAATTAAATTCTTTTTAATATTCCCTTATATATTACCTATGAGTTTTTATTTTTGAACATGATATTATGTCCTATTCTTTTATATATATTTAAATTTTAAGTCATCTCAAATTCCAATTGAAAGGCCCTGGTAAAATAGTTTTGAAAAAAAGAACAGTAGAATAGATATTTAGTTAAAAATTAATGTAGGTAAATAATTTTATATAATAACATAAAAATTGACTATATAAATATTTCATCAAGTCTTTACGATTAAAAGCACTTGTTCTGACTTTAAATAGAGGACAAGCTATCATATTTCGAATAGTTAATTAAAGGGTAAAATCGAATCATTTTTTCAAGATCAATATAACTCACGTGCGCTTAAATCAAAGTTACATAAAGCAACAAACATACTTAACAAGAGTAAATTAATGACATAATACATAAATGTGCCCTTTAACTTGGCCTC
>NW_006243796.1:0-691 GCF_000226075.1 Solanum tuberosum
AAAAATACAAGATTCAGTAACTACAAAAGAAATGAGATGATTGGTATTAAATATATTAAATTTACATTTACTATTGAAGTAATAAAAACTGATAAGAATGTTATTGCAAATTAACTTATCAAGACAAAGCTACTTAGACTGAGAAAGAAAATACAATTGAAGATATACTCAAAGCCATTACTACACTTTATACCAAAGTGGATAGTATGGACAATGAGATACAAAAACTAAAGTCCAAAGCTATAAGTCAGTCGCATGACTATAAACATGCAGAGATATGTCGATCGGAAGACACTAAACATCCAGAGCTAGAAGGAGACGTTGGGATACTCCAAAAAACCCATAATGGTTGTTTCAATGCAGCCGCAGGTACAAGCAAAACAGTTAAGAAACAATATACGAGCACTAATCTAAACAAAATGTTTGAAAAACCATTTACACCAAAAATACCAAAAGACCCATTGATTATATCACCACAAACCTCAACTTATGCAGAGAGCCTAAACAAAGACAAAAAAATTATAACCATATCACACAAACCTATATTAGGAATATACACAAAATTCAAACATATTTTAATCTTAATCCTAGATCTGACACCACTAAAGAACCAACCCAAGATTATATAACCCAAAAATTAGAAGGGTATAATAAATTGATAGCTCAACCAAAAACTAAAGAAAATTTAGTC
>NW_006243797.1:0-691 GCF_000226075.1 Solanum tuberosum
ATTTTATGCAAATTTGGAGAATTGAATGCATGCTGAAAGAGAAGTTGAATAATGAAGATAAAGTTATTAAGGATATGGCTTCAAAGATGCATGAGAAGTTCGAAAAATACTGGAAGCAATATAGTGTAGTACTTGCATTTGGAGCAATTCTTGATCCCCGCATGAAATTACAATTTTTAAGTTTTTGTTATTCTAAGTTGGATTCTATTTCCACACAAAAAAAGATCTCACTTGTGAAGAATAAATTGTATGAGCTTTTCGATCATTATACAAACAAGCAAAATGTTGTTAGTGCTTCTTCAACTATTCGGACTACACCAAGTGAAGCTAGGAGGAAACCCAAAGGATTCAAAGTATTTAATGTAAGTAATTTTCATCTTGTTAAAAATTGAATATATTTCTAACTATATCAAATATTTTTTCTTTGTGTATTACTGTCTTTACTATTCTTACATGTATTAACTATTTTCATGTTTTTAACTTCATAGGAATTTAAAGCATTTGAGAATGAAACTGTTTCTAGCGATGGGAAGTCAGAATTAGATCTTTACTTAGAAGAACCAAAGCTTGATTATGAAAAATTTCAAGATATGGATGTTTTCATGTATTGGAAGGATTACTCTAAAAGATATCCAGAACTTTCAATAATGGCCCGTGATGTACTTAGTATTCCTATTACCACTGTATCATC
>NW_006243798.1:0-690 GCF_000226075.1 Solanum tuberosum
TAGTATATGAGGTTTTTGTAAAAAGGGGACTTATTCTCGGGGAGGGGGGGGGGATCATATGCTTGAGTAGGAACATTTATTGAGAGTCCTGATATCCTCATCTTTTCTTACATTCCTATTCTAGCTTGAGTCCAATAATTCCTTTTTGGGCTTGTTTTGCGTTTAGGAGTCATGAATATTTTAAAGATTTCCATGACCTCCTTATGTTAAGCATGTTTTTGAAAGATTCTTTCTCAGCATAAAATGGATTTTTCATTTTTTACATGTTCCTCATGTTGTTTTGCATCTTAGTTTAGTGATTGCATATTTGACTTCATGAGATGATGTGATGAACATGCTTTGTTGTGTTTTTGATGAAATGGAACTTTTGGCTCCATAATGTGTTGTATTGAGCTTGCTTATAGTTGATAAAGGTAATTCTTCCTATTACTAGGTGATTAATGATGTTTGGAAGTGTTTGTGAATGCTCATTCCCAAGGAGGAGATGGTATGCCTAACTAACATTGTGATATGAGCTTATGTGTATGCCTTGACTTTCTTATATAATGCATGTTCATGAAAACTTGTGTTTTGAAAGGAAATGAGTTTATGTGAATTGTCTTCCTCATGTAGTAGTGCTTTGGGCAAGAGGTGCCTATTGTGCTTCATGAGTATAATATATGATCATGTTTTAGTTTGGAGTTGAGAAAT
>NW_006243799.1:0-690 GCF_000226075.1 Solanum tuberosum
ATACTTACAAGAAATTGTATTTGTATTCTAAAAATTGACTATTTTAGGTTCTTGCTTTGTCTTAAAAACTACGTAAGGAATAGATGTTATCCAGAAGGTGCTATTGCAGAGGGACGTTGGATAGACGAGTTAATGACGTTTTGCTCATGGTATTTAGATGACGTTGAGACTAAGTCTAATCCACCTTTAAGAAATGATGTTTTATCTAATGAAACGACAGACCAAGAGGGTCGTCGATAAAGTAGAGAGAAAGGATTTAAGCTTGATGACACTACACGTGCTCAAGCCCATAGATATGTTTTATTTAATTCTACCTCCACAACTTCATCTCGTGAGTAAGTATTAAATCATAATTTATACTTAGTAATTAATTATTAAATAATTTTCTTTCAATTTTTTATCAAATAGTTATGTGTTTTACTTCCGTAGTGAACATATAAAAGAAATCAAGAAGGAAAGTCCTCGTCTATCAAGACATAATGTGGATCGAATTCATAATGAAAGATTTCAACTATGGTTTAGAAATCATGTAATTATCAACTAGCTAAAATATTTGCTCATATATTACTATATAGGTAATTATAACTTTTAGATCACATCTTTATTTTTGAATGCTAGGTCGAGAAGATGCATATGGCTGGTGAAACAATATCCGAGGATATTCAAACTTTAGCTATTGGCCCATTAATA
>NW_006243800.1:0-690 GCF_000226075.1 Solanum tuberosum
TTTTCCTAATTAATTAATTCCTATACTATGTCATTTTACCTATATTTAGAATCTCCTATATAAGCTTTTTCAAGCCCGAAATTAACCTATTTACTTCATACTTCCAATTTCACAAAAAGAAACCAAATTCTTCTCAAAATATTCTCTTTGTAGAAGCTTGAAGAAGAAGAAAAAGGATTCATCCAGGATTTCAAGCTAAGGTTCTAATTCCTCCATTGAAGCCTACCAATTGGAGTCAGGGTATGATAGTTTTCATCCATAGATTCCTTTCATCCATGGAGTTCCTAAATCTCGCTATTTCAAATGATAGAATTCCCCAATTGAATTCGGGTTTTCTTCAATTAGCATGGGTTCCTTTAATTATTGACATAAATGATTGAAATATGATCTATTATGCATGAATTGATGATACATGACGATTTCATGATGATTTCCCCAGGAACCCATGTAATCCCCATGTCTTCAAGTTGTGAATCATATGATGTCAAATTTTGATCTTCAAGGAAGAGTTTTATGAAAATGAACACGTATTGCAAGCTTTAGATAATTTTATGATGAAATCCATATGTAACACATGGTTTGTAAGATTTGATGATTGAAAGTGGGTTTTGAACCTCAAAAAGGTAAATTATGGATATATGCATTGTTTTATGTAATCTATGCAAATGTTTTAAGGGTGCTTTAAGAGTA
>NW_006243801.1:0-690 GCF_000226075.1 Solanum tuberosum
GGCCAAGACTCGATAGAATGTGCAAATGACAATGTAGAAAAAGCAGTAACAAGTAATGTCTTAAAACAAATAAAGAACACAAGCTTGGATTTCACTTGTGACCTTTCAGTCAAAGCAATATATCAATAGCAAGCTGAAAAATAACACGTAATCACAAATGTTGCTCCTAAATTGAGTTTTTCTAAGGTTAAAACCTAAGTATAGTTCCCCAGCAGAGTCGCCACGCTGTCGCACCCTATTTCGACCTAGCCGAAACAGTTCACAACATAATATGGCTGACACTCTGATTTTGGAAAAATTGTTTTTTTTTGTTTTAGAGTCGCCACCTAAATTTTAAGGAAAATATTAGGAAAACCTATTTTTATGTATGTAAATGTAAACTCTGTTTTGATTTGCGAAACCAGTGAGATTCTGCGTAAGGATTTTGGTTACTTGAGGGGAAGGTGTTAAGCACTCCTCAGAGCCTATCCGAAGATAGTCCTTAAACTCAATTTAGGAAAATATGATTAGGAAAACTTGTTTATTTATTTGCTTTAAAATCAATGGTAAGTAAATTTTATTAGTTTAAGAAAAAGAGTAAAATGCAAGGTACGACATATATATGTCTATTAGATGAAATTACAGTAGTATGTTTATCATACGGTAAAAAAAAAAGAATAAATGCGCTAAAAGTGTATGACAATTTTATAA
>NW_006243802.1:0-690 GCF_000226075.1 Solanum tuberosum
ATTTTGAATCTATGTTGTTAATGTTTTAGCTTAAATTCAGTTTCATCCTAGCCTACTGTGTGTGATTTTCGTTGGTTATTTGTTTAAGCTCACAGGCTGCCTCTTGAGTTTTACTTTTCATTTTACACATTTTAGGTGCATTATAAAGTATAAATCTAAGTATTCATGTTATGTTTATATCTCTCCGATTATTAATGCCTCGTGAGACTTTATTATGTTGAAGGATTGGTGTGTCAATTTCCGAATATAGAGTGCAGTTTATGTGTGATCGCCCTCTGATTTCACCTCGCTATTTTTTAGTTACCTAGTTTGGTTCAAACCCATATATTTTGGATTCGTTCACATTTTGACTTGTCTTACGACTCATGGTTTAAATCTGTTCAAAGTATTACTCTCATCTGCTAATTTAGTATTTAATTTGAAGTCCTCATTGCCTATCTTGATCTATTTCTTTTAATCGATTCCCTGATTTATTTATCCTGAGTCCTCTTTAAAATTAAGTTTCGTTCAAATATTTGTCTAAATATGTGTTGGGTTAGTAGCAAAGATTTATTCGTATGGATAGTTTGGAAATGGTTGGTCCGCTTACTTTAGATGTCAAAAGTTTGTAAGTTCATGTCTAAATGAGATAATTCTTATTTGATCTTTACTGATGATGTTGTGCATGCGTACATTTTTTTATTTTTTTTT
>NW_006243803.1:0-690 GCF_000226075.1 Solanum tuberosum
TCAATCTTGCGAAATCTCTTGAACAACTTCTGTATATACCGCACATACGGTGTGATCTTTAGGTTTTTCACGGCCCATTCCCCTTGAACCTGATGAATCAGCAAATCTGAATTTCCAATAACCAGCAACTCGTGGACACTCATATCAATTGCCATCTTCAGACCGAGGATGCAAGCTTCATACTCAGCCATGTTGTTCGTGCATTCAAATCGGAGTTTAGCCGTCATAGGATAGTGCTGACCGGTTTATGACACTAAGACCGCTCCGATACCTTTTCCTTGGTGATTTGCCGCTCCATCAAAGAATACTCTCCAACTAGGGTATGCCTCAGAAATATCTTCACCAACAAACGAGACTTCCTCATCGGGAAAATAAGTCTTGAGCGGTTCATACTCTTCATCAACTGGATTCTCTGCAAGATGGTCAGCTAAGGCTTGTGCTTTTTTCGCCTTTTGAGTCACATACACAATGTCAAACTCACTCAAAAGCATTTGCCATTTAGCCAACTTCCCGGTCGGCATTGCTTTCTGGAAAATATACTTCAGTGGGTCCATCCTGGAAATAAGGTATGTGGTATACGAAGACAAATAATGTCTCAACTTTTGAGCGATCCAAGTCAAAGCACAACATGTTCTCTCCAAGAGTGTGTAACGGGCCTCATATGGAGTGAACTTTTTACTCAAGTAATAA
>NW_006243804.1:0-689 GCF_000226075.1 Solanum tuberosum
AAGTGGAAAGTGATCAACATGGACTTCATCACAGGTTCACCTCGTACTCGTAGACAACATGACTCAATTTGGGTGATTGCTGATAGGGTTACTAAGTCTTCTCGCTTTTTGGCAGTCAAGACTACAGATTCGGCGGAGGATTACGCCAAGCTTTACATTAATGAGATTGTGAGGTTGCATGGGGTTCCTTTGTATATCATCTCAGATAGAGGTCATCAGTTTACCTCTCATTTCTGGAAGTCCTTTTAGAAGGGTCTTGGTACTCAAGTTAACCTTAGCACAACATTTCATCCACAAACGGATGGTCAGGCAGAGCGTACCATTCAGACCTTAGAAGACATGTTAAGAGCTTGTGTGATCGACTTCAAGGGTAGTTGGGATGATCACCTTCCTCTTATTGAGTTTGCCTACAACAATAGTTACCATTCCAGCATTCAGATGGCCCCTTATGAGGCATTGTATGGGCGTAAATGTAGATCTCCAGTTGGTTGGTTTGAAGTAGGTGAAGCAGCCTTGATAGGACCAGATTCGGTCCTTGATGCTACGGAGAAAGTGCAACTCATTAGAGATAGACTTAAGACTGCTCAGAGTCGCCAGAAGTCTTATGCAGATGTGAGAAGAAGGGAACTAGAGTTCCAAGTTGATGATTGAAATTTCCTGAAAGTGTCACCCATGAAGGGGGTGATGAG
>NW_006243805.1:0-689 GCF_000226075.1 Solanum tuberosum
TAAGAAAACTAATAATAGTGGTGTTTGGGTTAAAGGTAATGATGGAAATCAAAATGAGAATGTTGATTAGTTTGGTGTCCTACAGGAGATTCTAGAGTTGGAGTATTCGGGTTGGCCAATCAAAAGAATAGTACTTTTCCAATGCAAGTGGTTTGATCCAACTTCAAGAGGTACGAGGGAGCTTAAGCAGCATAATATCATTGAAGTCAAGCACACTAGGAAGTATGAGGCTTATGATCCTTTTATTATTGCACAAAATGCTAAGCAAGTGTACTATGCTCCTTATCCGTTGCGTAGGGATAAGTCTGATTGGTGGGTTGTAATCAAAACAAAACCGATGGGGCGAGTGGAAGTTGAGAATGAATTGGATGTTGCATATCAAAATGAAATATCAAGTGTTCATCAAGTAGTGGATGCTGAGTTAGAAATGAATTTGGAGCATCCTGATCACATTTTAGAAGAAGTTAATAGAGAAGAGTTAGATATGCCAACAAATATGGAGGAGGATGAGGAGGAAACTTTCGAAGAGGATGAATGGATAGATGAGGAGGAAACTTCCGAAGATAATGCATGTGAATGGATAGATGATGAAGAAACTTCCGAAGAGGATGAATAACAATTTGTATGTTTAGTTAGTGGATTTTTAGCTATTCATATTTGAGTATACTTTATATTTTAGTAGTTTTAAC
>NW_006243806.1:0-689 GCF_000226075.1 Solanum tuberosum
TACGAATACTACTTGTGTTTAGTTATAAAAGTCACAACCCTTCGAAAAGGTCATAAGTCACCGAAAAAGTCAAAACTCAATGGAAAAGTCGTAACCATTCAATGCGAATAGGTGTGTGCTTTTAAAATAATATAATATAAATATAATATAATATAATATAATATATAGAAGATATACTAAATTGAGTGTTTTAAGAAGAAGAAGAACAATAGAAAACTTTAAAAAAATGTAGTTTAAAAATTATGAGGAAATCCCTCTTTTCATAGCCAACAAAGGGTAGTATAAAATAATGTTTATTGTGTATTATTAAAAAAGGCACAACCCTTTAGTCACAACCCTCTAGAAAAGTCAAAATCCTTCGAAAATGTCATAGCTCATCGAAAACGTCACAACCTTTTGGAAAAGTCACATCCCTTTTGTAACACCACAAAAATTTCTAAGTTAGACCCGAACTATTCTTCATTTACATGTAAGGTCATATCGGGTGATTCTTAAATTGACCATATGTGTAAAGTAAATTATTTAGTGTGGAAATGATTTTGGATATCAATTAAGGTAACTAGAAACTCCTAACACAAAATTGAGTTGAAAGTTTCCTTACTGATTAAGTTTTTATTTAAGATTCTCTTTGGGTCAAATTCAAACGACCATAACTCTTAGAATATAAAGAGTTAAGTGGCCCATAACCT
>NW_006243807.1:0-689 GCF_000226075.1 Solanum tuberosum
GTAATCGCATGAGTTGAATGCTTTACTGCCTCACCCTCTGTTCTTAAGGTTAGATGTTGGAATCTATATTAGTTGTTAGCTTTCTAAATTTTACAGAGTTTTGCTTGTATGTTTCGCCTTGAATCATGCTAAAAGTTGAAGATTTCTTGTCTATATCCGAGTTGGTCTCGACTGCCCCTCCTTTTTCCCCCTTTCTTCGCAGTGGCTTGGGGTATATTGTCCCATTATCTGACATGCCTTGTTTTGATCGAATCTGTGCCTCCTTTTTTCCTATTTTAGTCAGAAATTGCTTGTTATTCGTATTTGATTAATACAAAGAGATTCTCTCTATAGCCTTCCCGGTCTTAGCTTATCTTAGTTTGCATTTTCCTTTAGTTGGATTGCCTATTTCCTCTAATTTCCTCTGTTGTGCTTATAATTTTGATGATAAGCTATGTGCAATTGATGAAATATAATGCAATTTGGACCTTTCCAGTTAGTTATTTTGCTCCCTGCCGTTGATCCTAACCTGTGATGTCAATTGTGTTTCTTTCTTTTGTGTGATCTCAAGTTATATAATGTGTATGCTTCACATGTTGTGACAAGAATATATGTGTATGCTTCAAATGGTTAATTACTACATGTTTGATTGTCTGGTTTTCTTTAAGGCATTGGAAGTGAGTTGATTGGGGATAGTTACATGTTCTTAT
>NW_006243808.1:0-689 GCF_000226075.1 Solanum tuberosum
TATTTATTTCCAAAACTAGCCTTACCTTTTCATGAAGAGTTGCGACTTTTATGAAGAGTTGCAACTTTAATGAAGAGTTGCAACTTTTATGAAAGTTGGGACTTATGAAGAGTTGCGAGTTTGATGAAAAGTTGTGACCTTTTCGAAGGGTTGCAACTTTTAGCAAATAGTTGTAACCTTTCCGATAAGGCACAATAAACATTTGTTCACACTAACCTTTGTTGTCTATAAATAGAGAGATTTCTTCTCATTTTAAAACAACGAAAATTCTGAATTTCCTCTTCTTCTTCTTCATAATTAAATATTTGTGTACTTTGCTCATTTTAAGTAGCTCACTGACAACATTGCATATGTTACAGATCCTGGTATGTATTTTTAAAGTCATCAATTTATGATTATGTTATCAAGGATAAATTATAAGATGTAATAATTTTCATTTTTTTTACATTATTAATGTTTGTTACTACGTAATCTTGTATGTAAGATAATATTGTGTTTTGATTTTAATGACTGATAGGTTTTAAGTATTATTTTATAAATTCTGTGATATTAAATTTCCGCGTGAAGAGCGGGTAATTTTCTAGTGGAGTATTAAGAAACAATTAAAAATTTACATCCATTAATTTTTTTTAGAAAATATAAACGGATGGTCCGTTTGTAGTCAAGACAAACTAGAAGGCTCTCAAGTT
>NW_006243809.1:0-689 GCF_000226075.1 Solanum tuberosum
ACAATCTAATAACTAGGAAGCAATATTTCAAGACACAATGAAAAAATAATGATAGAAGAATATAAAAGTACTACATGACCAGTCGACATCCTAAGGATTCCCATCATTCTCTGCTCCAGCATTGCTATCATTAGCACCAGTTTGATTCAAAACATTCTCTTCTACATGTTCATTGAGTTTAGTCTTCCTTTCATTAAGTTTAGTCTGCTTTGCTTCAAATAGCTTTAGCAAACCTTTAGTTTCTCTAGCATCTAGTTCCTGAATGCTTTTTCCCCAAGCAAGTTGGTTGAATAGGTTTTCCATTTCCTTCTCTTCAACTGTTTGCTCTATTTTCCCAATATATTTTTCCCGAGCATCAACTTTTCGTTGAAGATAGGTTTCTTGTGTGAACAACTTAATTTGTTGTTTGGCCTCATCGCAAGCTAAATACTCATTTATTGTGGCATTAGCCTGGGTTAAACAAGGCCAAGCAAAAGCTTTGGTTTCTCCAGGTGTAAAAGCAACCACACCGACTTTTATATCACATAGAATAGACAGTTCTTCTGCTTTCTTACATAGTGATGCTAATCTTTTCTCTAAAATGACTTTTCTCGCACTCTCATCGAGATTCCTAGTATCCCTACACCTTTTTTTAGTCAAGTGACTCATATTTGGTACAACCAAAATGAAGCAAAGTAGAATATATATAT
>NW_006243810.1:0-689 GCF_000226075.1 Solanum tuberosum
CTACCCAGTTTTAGTGTCTGGTATTCACATTCTATTTGCTCCTGAAAATGACTTTGTGTCACTAAGTCCAAAGAAATTTTATCTTTGAATTTCTTATACTATTAATATATTATCGCACTCGTTCTATGTTGTATCATGTTAAACATGAGGAAGTATGTGCATCTTTTATTTATTCTGGTAACCCGATTCTTATTACCGAGGCATCTGATTAAGTGTGGAGGGATCTCAACTATCCCACCAACAATTCGTGTTGGTAATTCACAACACATTGAATAACATAGTGAGGCAGGAGAGGTTGTGCTGACAATCAAGAACACATCTAGCAAGAAGAAGGAGGTGTTTTACCAACACAAGATATCACTACAAGAAACTGGAATTTTAGTGGCAACAAATGTCACTACAAATAGCAAGAAAGTCGCCTAAAGATTTTCAGTGGTGACATTACAGTTGTTGCAAGTACTTTCATAACTAAATGTTATTTGTGACGACAATAATAAATCGCCACTAAAAAAGGTGCTGACTATTGTTAGTGACTACTTCAATCGCCACAAAACATTCTACCTTTAGTAGCAACTCCCATCGCTGCAATGGATTTCATGGCGATATTACTATTTTTTCAAAAAAAAGAAACTAATGCTATTTGATTTTGAAAACTTTACTTAAATAATATATTTTATTTGATTAATTAC
>NW_006243811.1:0-689 GCF_000226075.1 Solanum tuberosum
AACACTCGAAACTCCAAAAGACACCGAAAACCATCGAAAATCTCTTTCTTAACAACTTAACCTTTCAAACTCAAAACTCACCAATTCTCAACTTTAAAACTTACTCATAGAAGATTCATGGTCAAAATCGAGAGGGCATAACGGTAAATTCATAAAACTTTCCAAAAATGACCGACCAGGTCATTACAAAAAGATTTTTTAAAACCTATATGAAACAAGACAATATATTGTGACAAAGAGTGAGTTTCAAAAAAAATTATTTTACTTCGTCATATCAAATTTGTATTGCATTTTACTACATATATTCTACTATATTAGAAGAGTGAGTCAAATATTGGGTATTAACATGTGTGCTTTAGGTCATAAAATCATTTTATTGAGAGCAGTTTTGTCATTGCAACTAATAGTCCTATTCTCGATATTATTCCACGTGGTTTTGATTGCCATCTCATTGTTACAGATGGCTTTCATGCCAAATTCCTCATTCCTAATTTCCTATATTATGTTCATCTTTTGTCTTCTCTCTTTTCTTACCCAAAAACTACACTTTTGCCTTTTTCTATACAAATTGATGGAATATTATTTCCAAAAGAAATAATATTATGTGATGAAGACGACGAATTAGTACAAGTAGAAGAAGGAGATGAACAAACAAATGCAATTTTGGGAATTTCTAATGAATTGGAAGT
>NW_006243812.1:0-688 GCF_000226075.1 Solanum tuberosum
CAACATGACAAATAAAAGTGAACGGAGGGAGTAAAAAAACAAAGGATATTAGTGGTAAAAGTATTTCAAGAACACGAAAAAACACAAGGACATAGAAAATGATAAACTGTTCAACTAATGAAATGGAAACAATTGAACGTCAAGAAAATCTAGAGTTTGAGGTGAGCATCATAATATGACAGGTATACAAGTGCACAGGCAAATTTTAACCAAAAAAAGACAGGTATGCACTTTAGCAATACTCACTTATCATTTAGCCAATAAGATAATAGAATTCTTATTATCTGTCACATCTTTAATATACAAATTTTAGAACTTGAATCATCTTCTAGTATTGTTATAGACCCAATACCTCCAAAATATAAGAACGGTTTGTATTTTAAGATACAACACAAACATATTGTAATTCAACATTTACAATGAGCTGGATCTAGATTCCTAAGCTTAGTAGCCAATCCTCTGCATCTGAATAACCACAACGTAGGGAGATTTGTAGATATCTTGAAAAACAGGTCAATACAAATCAACTAAGAAACCTGGACTTGAGAGAGAACTGAAAAAATAAATATTATGAATCACAAGTAAAATGATGGACAACGGTTATGTACAAGTATAAGAAAAACTTATATATGCGTCTAAGACCTTCAAATATCCATTTATACAAATGTACAAAAATAATAAATTACAC
>NW_006243813.1:0-688 GCF_000226075.1 Solanum tuberosum
GAGGACTCTGCAGAAACAGGCTCATCAGGGGAATGAATAACCTCAGATGCAACAGGAGATGGATAACAATCATCAGACGTATTCTCTAATTCTGGGAAAAGTCTGTTGTTATCACCATACTTCAACTAGAGAAAAGGAAATATATGTTCCCTGAAGGATACATCCCTGCTCACAAAGTATCTCTTGGACTTAAAATCATAAAGTCTGTAAGCCTTTTGTGTAGCAGAGTAACCCATGTGTACTGCAGCAATAGCTCTAGGAGAAAATTTATCTACTTTCTCAGTAACAGTGGCAAAACACAAGCAACCAATAACTCTGAGATGGGAAAGTGAAGGCTCAGATTTGTGAAAAACTTCATATGGTGATTTTCCAGCTAATACAGTAGATGGTAGCCTATTGATTCAGTAGACTGCTGTCAGAACACAATCTCCCCAGAAATGGAATGGTAGATGCCCTTGAAACCTTAGAGCTCGTGCCACTTCTAAAATGTGTCTATGTCATCTCTCCACTACTCCATTTTGTTGTGGAGTATGTGGGCAACTACTTTGATGCCCAATTCCACTTTGGAGTAGGAAATTTGTACACTCTTTACTAAAAAATTCTGCACCATTATCTGTTCTTATCATCTTGACATGCCTATCAAACTGAACACTTGTCATTTTAATAAAGGATTTAAGCAAAACAATAG
>NW_006243814.1:0-688 GCF_000226075.1 Solanum tuberosum
ATATATATGATTGAATAAATTTATGTTAGTTATTATAAGTCCATAACCAAACCGAACCAAATCAAAATTGATAACAACCAATCAGAAAATGTATATTATATTTGGTTTGGTTTGGTTTGCTTATAATAATTTTCAAACCGATTAAATTGGTTTTATTTTGATTTTAACCAATAACCAATTCATGAACACCCCTAAGTGCAACATAAAAAAGTGATAATTATATCAGTCATATCAATCATTTTACCTCGTAAAATTAAACTATGCAGAAATGTCTAACAATATTCATTATAGATCTATCTTTTGTAAAATTAGATCAAAGAAGACAAAAAAATGGTCAATCAAAGAGACAAACGATGAAGAATAAGGAGAAATAAAAATAAAATAATTGTCATATATGTCTCGAAAGAGGTTTTTATAAATGTGATTTTAAGGTGTCATAAATTTGTATATTTAATTATTTGAAAGTTATGAATATGAAAAACTAGGAATTATATTTACTAATATTAACTAAGAGTGAAATTTATGTAATTGAAAATGTATGATTTAAAGAAATGATTTGACAAAATAAAATAATTTAAAAAATGAGAGGAAAAGGCCAAAAAAATTACCAATGCATACTCTTAATGAACACCATGTGACTGTTTCTATATCAATGTTTATTATTATACTAGTAACGAAAGCCCGGGCG
>NW_006243815.1:0-133 GCF_000226075.1 Solanum tuberosum
CATATAGCGTTTCCGTTTAAATAATTATTTGCTAGTTTTTTTATAATGGTTGATATACCAATTATTCTTTTATTGGCATAAAAACTGTGTATCTCGCTTTTTTGTATCTCTGGTTGCTGCTCGATATCTTCTG
>NW_006243815.1:223-688 GCF_000226075.1 Solanum tuberosum
TTTTATTTCCTCGTGTAATATCTCTGCTGTTGCCGTATAAAACTTTACATAGAATAGATTTCCCTTAGTAACTCTTTTATAAGTAATAAATGCTTTATGTAGTTCTGGTATTCCACTTAGTTCCTCTCCGTCATATGTATATAATGTATTTAATAGTTCATAGTTGTAACATGTCCTTACTAAGTTGGCGTTAGTTTTCGGTTGTGCAATCAGTTTTATTATAACCTTGTAATTTTTGGGTTAAATAATCCTTGTTGGGATCTTGGATTGTAGTAGATCTGGGTTTAAGGTTTAAAAATGTTTGGATTTTGTATATATTTTCTATATAGGTTCGCGAAAAATGGCATCAGAGCTATGGATAATAAGAAACATAGAAAGAAACATACAAGTAGAAAGTTAAGAAAAATAAGAAGAAAATTAAACAAATTATATATGAAATATAAAGAACTAAATATCACAAAAACT
>NW_006243816.1:0-688 GCF_000226075.1 Solanum tuberosum
TTTTTTTTTCTTCTCAAAAACGAAAGAACCGCACAAGTTGCGGATCTCATGAGATCATTACCCAATGCATTAGGTAGAGTAAGATCCACATCACTAACCTTTTCTCCGTCAATTTTTATTTGGCCCATATATTAAAAAAATATTTATTTAAAAAATTAGAAGCTAATATATTATTATGAAGTTTAATTTATTGTTATTATTAACTATAGTAATTATTTCAAGTATATTTTTTAAAATATTAAATTTATTATATTCGAAAGAAGATGTAATAAATGTATCAATCTTTCTGTTTCAATTTATATAATTCATGTTATTTTAGTTTGCCTAAAAAGAATGATACATTTGCAGTGGTGACACGATTTGTAAAAATTTATGCGTACTCATTGTCTATATGTATGTATCGCAGCGGCAAGCGAGATGAAAGAGATGCAAGAAGATTTGTTATCTATTTCAAAATATATATGAATCTTACTTAGACACAATGTATATAGAACAAATTATATGTAATAGTTGACCCTATATATGTGGTAAAATACTTGACTATTAGGGGTTGTTTGGTAGAGTGTATTAAGAAATATAATGCATATATTAGGTGTGTGTATTAGTAGTACCTTGTTTGGCACACTTTTTCATGCCATGTATAACTAATGCATGTGTATTACTAATACCAAGGAATTCTAGGTATTAG
>NW_006243817.1:0-688 GCF_000226075.1 Solanum tuberosum
GTACACATGAACAAGTAAAAAGAATATTTCTAGGTTCAACCTTCAATTTGCTATTAAAAAATTATGGAATGGACAATGAGAATGTTGACTAGAAGCAAAACCCAATATTGAATATGGTGTATGGTGTATTATAGTAATGTTGTTATTAGTTATGCTAAAATTATTTCTTATACCATCAATGTTTAGTTTGATGTATTAAAAATAACATGCATTGTAAAATTTCTGAGAAAATATTGCTTACAAAAATACCTTTTACAAATATGGTGAAAAGGATATGAAAAAGGTTTTGATGAACAATTGTATCTTTATTATAACATCATGCATTGCTATTACTGCGTATTTTCATATATTAGTTATACATAATATAATAATAAATATAGTGTATAGCTAATACATAGGTAGAAAAAGTGTATCAAACAAGATATTAGTAATATGCAAAGCTAATGTATGCATTATTTTTTCCTACCGCACTACCAAACGACCCCTTACAGTGTGTATGGTATGGAGAAAAATCATTTCCAATTATCCCATGTTTGGTTGGTTAATATATATTGAAAAAGAATTTCTATAGAAAAAATAAATTTCATAAGTAACATTTCATGAAAAATATTTTCCTTCGTATCAAACACACCTAACATATTGACATTCAATAGAAATATCGTTCAAATTGACCTGATAATTATCTGAA
>NW_006243818.1:0-688 GCF_000226075.1 Solanum tuberosum
TATGTCTCTTATACTTGTAAAGGAAAGGTTTTATCAATATGATATGAAAGCATTTATTCTTTGAAAATGTCCTTTTTAGCTATGTTTGTTGCATGGTCTCCATACTTAGTACTTAATTGTGCTAACCCCCTTTCTTTCCCTTTTTGGACTAAAGTGTAGGGATTTGGAGATGATGACATGTCATGGCTATTTTGATAGGCTTCTAAGTGTTGAAGATGAACACTTGGTGAGTCCTCATAGATTCGAGAACAATACCTAATATGTTCTTTTATGACTTTTTAGTATTGTTAAGTTGTGTACGGGATTAGTCCCGACTTTTGTACTCTAAAGTATTAGATACTTTTGAGACATCATGTATAAAGTCTAGAAAGTTTTCCGCTTGCTATTGTTTTTTTATGAAATGTTTCTTGGTAAAGAAAGTTTTAATTCCTTATGATTTTAGTGTCTATGCGATGAATGAATGCTAAGAGGCTTGTATTAGACCTCTTCGAGGTCGAGTACGCCGGTTACGACTAGAGGGTGCTCTCGGGTCATGACAAGCTTGGTATCAGAGCATAAGTTTTCGGGATGGTCTTAGGTTGTCTCAAAACCACATCTAGTAGAGTCTTGTTCATAATGTGTAGCGTGCCACATTATGAATAGGAGGATATTAGGTTCTAAGAAAGTTTCACTTCTTCATTCTTTTAGT
>NW_006243819.1:0-688 GCF_000226075.1 Solanum tuberosum
ACATTAGAATTACCTATTTGCCCTTGTTCGTCCTTCCTACTCCCACTTGTAAATAAGAACAAGGGGCATATGTCCTTTATGTTAGCTGAAACTATAACAAAATATGACATCAGACATATATATAAGCAAAAAGTGAAGGATTCATTAATGAAAATTAGAAGAATTTGGTGAGGGTGACAACTTTAAGGAGAGATTACAATAGTATTTAGAAAAGCAGCAAGGTAAATGACAATCATAATATATGAATGATGTAATAAGCTGCAGAACAACAAGTCCCGAATATAGTCAGTGGGATGAAGTCAGCAACAAATGGTTGTACCAAAAGCAACGTAAAGTGTACTTGAGTTAAACGACGAAGAAATACCTGCGCAGATCTTCGGGAACAAAGAGAAATGTTGAGGAAAGCTTGACAGACAGATTTAAACGCTGTACACAAACAAAAAACACCAAGCAGCAGATGAATTCGCCATTGAAGAGGTCAGAAGTAGAAGGAAGAGCTGAGAGAATACAGCGAGTTTACCCAGGAGAACAGAAACTTCAAGCATAAAGAAACAGCTGCGCAGCTCGTCGGAAACCAAGAGAGATCTTGAGGAAAGCTTGACACACAGGTTTAAAGTGTCTAGACAAACAGGAAAAAGCAAGGAGCAGACGGATTCGCCATTGAAGAGATGAGAAGTAGAAGGAAGAG
>NW_006243820.1:0-687 GCF_000226075.1 Solanum tuberosum
AGTTGGTAAAACATGATGACATAATGGAAGTTATAGTGCTATTTTACATCAAGACTGAATTAAACGTGCTTGTCTGATTTTTTTTCTTTTGAAAGGGATAAGAAACTCATAGCAGTTTGCTCTACAAATCTTAATTTTTGAATAACCATAAATCCTTGGAACAGGATTTATATTGAATCCCAGCCAATATACAGAAAGAACCAAACCTTTTTCTGCTTTATATCTACTAGTGTAGTAAGCATCTTTTCCAAGGCAGTATTAAATTCAATCTTATGCTTGATGACACTCAACACCGCCGAAGAAATTCATATCTTCATGGCAACAATCACTAATATTTTTTACGAGAGAGAAATTCTGAAGGATGACTTGAACTAATAATACCACCTTTTAAAGGAAAAAAGTGTCTTCTTTCCTTCAATACTCAATGTTGGAAAGGTTCCCCAAGCTTTACTAGCTCATAGGATGGACTTGAATTTTGTTTTCTGATCGTAGTTCTGCTTATCAAAGATCCATGTCTAGTTTAAAATTAAAGTTTGGTGTGTTTATAGCCTTAATCTAAATTATAAGATCGTCGGTTAAAACTAATTCAAATTTTTTGAGACCAGAATGAAGTTGCTGACTTAAATGGATGATAGTGATATGATTCAAATAATTATTTTATACACACTAGTGATATAATAAAGACTG
>NW_006243821.1:0-687 GCF_000226075.1 Solanum tuberosum
TAAATAAAAAATAAAAAATATATATATATAAAAAACTAAAAATCAAATCATATTATTGAGTTATACGTTTGAGTTATAAGATAAAAATTAAAAGAAAAAATTATTAAGTTCTTCAAAATGATTATTCTGATATTATTTAGCTCGAGTGGCCAAAGAAGAATATCGTCATATAGAAATCCTCAAACATATCACATAAACATTGATAGGATAACTTATATAATAAAATATTGATGAAAAACGTAAAATTAAAAACACATACATTTAACTTCAATTTTGATCAACACACGACTTTTTCCTTCATGTCTCACAAGTATCTCATAATCAATTCAACTAGCGACAGATATGATCTGTCCCTAATTTTTACTAAAATTTTAAGTGGACATAGTAAAATTTATTAAATCAACATAGAAGCCAATTTGCCAACTGTCCCAAAAAGAGGAAGAACATACACTAAAGAATAGGGGTGTACAAGCCAAATCGTAAAGTCAAACCGAACCGACGAATCAAATCAAATCGAAAAAAAAACAATTTGTTTGGTTTGGTATTAAAAGAAAAAAAGTCAAATCAAACCCAAACCAAATGGACATAAAATATATATATATATATATATAATTTTATTTTATTTATAGATAAAAAATATTATTTATAATCTACTTTGTTAATATATTTTTAGTTAGTTTATAGTTT
>NW_006243822.1:0-687 GCF_000226075.1 Solanum tuberosum
GGGGCGCCGCGCCTAGCAGAGCGCCAGCAGGGTCCCTTTGAAGTTTCAGGGCTGGCGCTCCGCGCCTTGCAGAGTGCCAAGGACGCCAAATTCCCCTATTCTTTGCACACTTTCTCATGCATGTTCCATGGTATTGTACCTATGTTTCATAGTTGTTTCCGACACTCCAAAGTACGTCTAAACGTTAAGAACTCATCTATAACATTCGAACAAACACCTTGATTTCATAATCTAATTCAAGGAGAGTTAGTTAGAAGTCAAGTGAAGTTAAGAGTTAAGCTTAGAAGTTAAGCAAGTCAAGCAAGTTGTAAAGTTGTTCAAGAGTCTTTATTGAACGTTTTAACTTCATTTTAGACTCAAGTTTCAAGTCAAGCAAAGAGCTTAGAGTTTCAAGCTAAGTAAAGAGTTTCAAGTTTACAAGTTAAGTCAAGAGTTTAAAGTTGAGTTCATTTCTCAAAAGTTATTAGGGAACTATGTATTCCCAAAGAAGTTTCTAAATGTTTTTACATTTGAGTAAAAAGGAACTATGATTTCCAAAAGAGCCTTTGGGCTAGTTTTCAAGAAAAGGAACATAGTTTCCAAGTGAGCCTTTGGGCTAGATTTTGAGTAATTATCTCAACTAAAGAAAGTTGTGTTTTAAACACTCATGAACTAAAGTATTTTGGGAGTAGTATCGAGCACCGAATT
>NW_006243823.1:0-164 GCF_000226075.1 Solanum tuberosum
ATTAAACGAGTTTGGCGTGTGGAGGAATGAACCAACCTAACACTATGATATCACATACCTTAATAGGGATTACCCCCGACGAAACCCACGACGATCTTGATGAATCCTTGCTTCTTCTTCACTTCCTCCTCTTCTTTCCTTTTCTCTCAAGAACCCTAATTCTC
>NW_006243823.1:216-687 GCF_000226075.1 Solanum tuberosum
AAGAAAAGGTGAGCGAAAAGACCAAACTACCCTTAAAATTTCGGATGAACTTCCCTTACCAACAACCCAACTTCGAAAAGGAATAACTCACTCATACCAACTTGGAATAGAGTAAACTCGGCGGCGTTGGAAAGACAATTCTAATGTCTTTCCAAACATTACTGGAAATACACCTAACTCATCCTGAGATAGGAGTTAAGACTGTTCCAAACATTACTGGAAATACACCTAACTCATCCTGAGATAGGATTTAATACTGTTAAAAGCTGACCAAAAACTCATTTTTTTTCCACACACAGAAGAACTAATTAGAAAGAAATTTTTAGAGATAAGCTCTAACGCACGAGATGAGTGTGAAAGAAATGAGAAATCTTCCGAAGTGTCGTAGCCTCCCAATTATAGATGTGGCGCGCTTCATACCGATAACTAGGACTCTACAGACACGACTTCATAGACTCCCTAGGAGTTTTG
>NW_006243824.1:0-687 GCF_000226075.1 Solanum tuberosum
TTTCTGGTTTGCTAATCTGAATACAGGAGATAACACACCCCTGAATATATATCTTCAAGCAAATCAGACTCCAATTTTGCGATCTTCTATAGTGATTCCAAGTTCACACCCCAACTTTCTCAATACTTGGTTGGACAAGTATCATATAGAACCCTTGTTTCCAGGATGGAAGAAACCCTACTTATAGAGATTTCTTCTCAATCCAAAAAGGAGAACTAAAACACTCGGTCTTTATTTGGAACAAGAAAAACACACGTTTTTCGTCCTTTCTCCTAAGAAATAGAATTATGAGTTCTACAATCATACCAATAACTTATTCATTATTTTTTATAACTTATTCAATTTCCATTTTAGATGGTGAACAAATAATTTTATACTTTCTAATTTCCTCTTATTATCAACTATAGTTATGCAGGCAAAGCAGAGCAAAACACCTTTTAGCATTGTGCTCTGGGTTTCCTAATCTTTTGAGTAAATTTCAACTGCTCTTATTTTTTTATACTTCCCAAGTCATGTTAGAGAAGGCAACAATTAGTGGACATAACACATAAAAAGTTGTAAAAGGAAATCGTCAATATAAGAATTGACACAGTTCAATTATCTCATCACACATTCTTCAATACATAAAAAACAGCACAATCATATGTTTTCTCAAGTTGAAAGCAACAACTACTAATTATTCAAAAG
>NW_006243825.1:0-687 GCF_000226075.1 Solanum tuberosum
AAAGCTTATTCACACTTGATGTTTACGATAAATTAAAATGGGCATCAATTTTCAAACACAAAAGATTAAGGGGATTAAATAAAATCAATATTCTTTATACAAAAAAAATACTATAAAATACTAAAATGAGTACTGATTCTTAAACTCAAAAGATTAAGGAGATTAAATGAAATCAATATACTTTATACGAAAAAAGTAACATAAAAATATTTTTTAGGGTCACAATAAATTTTTAAACATAAAAATCCTTGGAACTATCATATATAGATCAAAAACTAAAATAACAAAAATATAAAATAGAAGGAGCTCCATATATATTTTTCTTTCATTTTCGTATATATAGTTTTATTATTGTGGATTTTTGTTCATCTAGTATATCCAGATAGTCCATAGTAGACTATATATAACAATCATTCATGTTCAAAACTTTTTTGTGGTGCTATTGGGGAGGGGTGGGGTGGAGGTGAGGGGGTGTTGTTAGCACTTGGTAAAAGTATAGTGTTTAATTTTTTTTCAATAAACTGTGGTAACACAAACTAAGTATAGAATTTTTTTTAAAAATTGGTCAACTTTTATTTTTCCGTCAAATTTTAATTTTAAGAGTTTGATATATTTTTTATATCATAGATATCCAAATGTTCATTGTAGGTCCACACCATAATGTCATAACTAGAAATATTATAATTA
>NW_006243826.1:0-687 GCF_000226075.1 Solanum tuberosum
ATTTGTGAACTCTCTTAACTTGGCTATTCTTGTCATCGTCTTTACTCTTATCTCATAAGCATAGTAATAATTGTCTTGTGCCTAGCTACCAAGATCCATGAATTAAAGCACTCAGACATATTGTTGTCTACAGAATCACATTTTACTTGAGTATTAAAGTAAACCTTACACCAGTACTCTATGTTGTAGTACATAAGATCATCCATCATTTTTTCTGGACCAAGCAACTTCATTTTTGCAACATTTTTCCTCAATTGAGATTCAAAGGTACATTTTGCAATAAACCAAAATTGTTGTCTTCTTTGGAGACCTCTCCAGTCCTTAGCCCAGTTAGCTAAGATGTGTCTAGCACACATTCTATGTTCAGCAAGAGGTAAAATATTTAAAATTGCTCCTATTAATCCCTGTAATAGTTCTAGATATGTTATAATAACAAATATATGAAAATTGATAAAGATAAATACAAAATAAAATAGTACACATACCTTTTGAATATCTGTAATCAGGGTGAGATCTTCACCATCTCCTAGTCCTATATCTTCCTTCAATAGTTTGATAAACCATGTCCATGTGTCTTTCTTTTCATACTCAACTACTGCCCAAGCAAGTGGCAACATCTGGTTATTACCATCTTTGGCCACAACAACTAATAATTGTCCTCTACAAACTCCTTTAAGAAAACAACCA
>NW_006243827.1:0-686 GCF_000226075.1 Solanum tuberosum
GTGATCCAATCTTGCTTGACCTTAAGGGTGCAGTCCATAATCAGAGAGTGAAGGTTTTCTCCGAAGGGGGAGATGGTGTACTTCACTATCAAGGTAGATTGTAGTGTTCCTGATGTGGGTGAATTGAGACAGCATATTCTCGTAGAAGCCCAGAATTCCAGATATTTATCATCCAGGTGCCACTAAGATGTACCGCGATCTGCGGGAAGACTATTGGTGGAATGGTATGAAAAAGATATAGCAGATTTTGTGGCTAAGTGCCCCAATTACCAGCAAGTTAATGTAGAACATTAGAAACCAGGAGGTATGACTCAAGAGATTGACATTCCTACTTGGAAGTGGGAAGTGATCAACACGGACTTCATCACAAGTTTACCTCGTACTCGCAGACAGCATGACTCCATTTGGGTAAATGTTGATAGGGTTACTAAGTCTTATCACTTTTAGCTGTCAAGACTACAGATTCGGCGGAGGATTACGCCAAGCTTTACATTAATGAGATTGTGAGGTTGCATAGGGTTCCTTTGTCTATCATCTCAGATAGAGGTCCTCAGTTTACCTCTCATTTCTGGAAGTCATTTCAGAAAGGTATTGGTACTCAGGTTAATCTTAGCACAATATTTCATCCTCAGACGAATGGTCAGGCAGATCGTACCATTCAGACCCTGGAGGACATGTTGAGAGCT
>NW_006243828.1:0-686 GCF_000226075.1 Solanum tuberosum
AATAAAAACCAAAACTTGATCCAAAAAGGGAAAAACAACAACATTCCATACTCCTAAAATCACAATGTAGCAAAACCAAAGAGAGATAGAGACAGAAACGTACAACAAGAATGGCGACAGTGAAAACACCAATGGTAACAAGAAAGAGCTTTTGGTCACGATTACAACAATTCTGAAGCTCCCAATTCGGATTCATCTCTCTTTTTACAACCCCAAATCGTTAAATCCTCCAAAACCTTCAACTTTTACTCCTAAATCCCAAAATTTCAAGCTTTTATTCCTTCTACCAAATCAGTTTGAAATTTTCAGCGTTGAATGTGGGTTTGGTCAACAACCCAGTTTGGGAATTTGCGTGTATTGGCTCTCAGCACTGTAACTTCTACGAAAGTGAAAGAGAACAATGACCGGAGAAGCAACAAGAATGGTGATGAAACGATACCGTTTTTTCTCAATCAATCATCTCTTCTTGCCTATGTAAAACAACAGCAAAAGACTTTTGTCGTTTACTATGTCAAACTTTTGAAGAATTGAAGACTAGTCATTTGTTAAGATCTTTCTTCTTTTACCCAATTGGTGGTTGCCACGTGGATCATCTTGTCAAATACTAGAAAGACAACTTTATATATTTAAAACTTTTAAAATCCAAACTTTTGAATATCATGAAAGAAATACAATGACACCAACAA
>NW_006243829.1:0-686 GCF_000226075.1 Solanum tuberosum
ATGGGCCTCGGTAAGAATCATCTGAATCAAACACCCAACTCTTGGAACACAAAGTCAATCACCAAATCTTAAGACCCCATCTAAATCTAAGGTAGCCAGGCCAGTGTCACCTCCCAAAACTCGATCTCGAAGTGCCACTAAGTCCTCATCCTCAAACTGATGGCTGCGAATCCGATCCAACAGAGATGACTGAGCATCCACATAAGCTAGTACACACCGGGAATCAGAGATATCAAGCCGTACCATCCGGTTAGCTAAGGACTGGATGTCCAAAGCTAATGGTTGCTCCGTAGTAGAAAGAAAAGCTAGACTACCCATTCTCACTGCCTTCCGACTCAAGGCGTCTGCTACTACATTTGCCTTGCCCGGATGGTAGAGAATAGAGAGGTCATAGTCCTTCAGGAGCTCAATCCAACGGCGCTATCTCGAATTAAGATCTCTCTGGCTCATAATGTACTGAAGGCTCCTGTGATCAGTATAGATCTCGCATCGAATTCCATACAGGTAATGCTTCCAAATCTTAAGCGCAAAAACCACCGCCGCCAACTCTAAATCATGAGTGGGGTAGTTGCGCTCGTGCGACTTAAGCTGCCTCGACGCATAAGCAATAACGCAGCCCTACTGCATCAGTACACAACCGAAACCAATGTCAGATGCGTCACAATAAACAGTAAACCCCTCGCCCT
>NW_006243830.1:0-686 GCF_000226075.1 Solanum tuberosum
TGAGTAAATTGATTTTGAAATTCTATCAATTAATAGATGTAAAATAGTAAACTCATTATATCAATTATTATTTTCTTAAGAGATGTGCTAAGTCGAAACTAGACCCATGAATTTAGTACTTGGAGCATTAAAAGTTATATTCCAATTGCAACTACTACTACTACTACATTTTTCAACTAACTAACTAGTAATTGCTCCTTGTTGGTCGGTGTATACAGGTTCGACATAATTCAATAGCTTTAACTTAAATTTTATATCTACATTTAAAGATCTACCTGAATAGAGTAATTACACCTTATTAGTTAGAATTTGTAAACTCAAAATTCTAACTCCATCTTTATTTGCTATATATTATTTTAATTTGTGCTATTACTATGAATTCCTACCCTACTTGCACCAAGTGCAATTTGCTAGGGGGGAAATATGGGTACTTAATTCCCATAAGAACATAATCTGATAATAGTACTTGAATTTTATTTTTTTTGTGTTATTTAATAGTCCAAGCAAATTAAATAACCTATCTTTAATTTGTTTTTTAGATTATAGTTCCACCTAAACATGTCCTTTCACACAACATAATTCTTCGATGTCTTTATCAATCTTAATCGGAAAAAAAAATCTCTAAATCAAATAATCAAGAATCAATGCACCCAAGTGGTAGGTATATATATATATATATATATATA
>NW_006243831.1:0-686 GCF_000226075.1 Solanum tuberosum
CCTTGGAATCGGTAGGCCTATGGCGCCTTTCCATGAAAGTTAATGATGAGACTTGAACTGGTAGGCCCATGACACACTTTCAAGAGGAGTTAATGAGCTTTCCGAAATGAACCTTGAAACGGTAGGCTTAAATCACCCTTTCACGTGTTAATAAATGTAATTTGGAGTTGGTAGGCCAATGGCACCTCTCATATGTGCTAATCTCAAGGTAACGAACTATTCTATGGGAATGTAAGCTAAGCACCGAGTGGATTTGGTTAGATGGAAACTCCCCCAATAGGTAGGCATGAGTTTAGATGATCGTCTACCTTATCCCATAAACTATGTGCCCGCATAGGTAGCTAGTGGATCCATTCAGCTATATATACCGGTCTTCCTTAGGCAAGTAGACCACCTATTTACGGTGTGGGGACTTATGACACCGGATTCCATGACAAGCTCTCATGGTCTATGTCGGTTAAATGTTTACTTCCCATCATGTGAGATTTCATTATGGTTTCTTGATAGGTTCTACAAAGTGTAGGTAGTAGTATGGGATACTACCTATACATTGCACGAGTAGGCTTGGAGAGGGTCATAGTGAGTTTCTCTATATCCTAATGTATGTGACATAAATGTGCCCTAAATGAGGTTATTAAAAAATGTTGGCGCTCGAATACTTAATATGAGATGCATGCTATACTTGG
>NW_006243832.1:0-685 GCF_000226075.1 Solanum tuberosum
TCTCCTTCAATTATAACAACATAATTTCATATCAAACTATTAAGAAAAATGACATATATACACACAATACGCTACTATACTTTTCCTGATTTTCTTTTGTGATCTCACGTGAATGTAATTTGTTTTTTGTTTGAATGTAATATTTGTTTTACAGATGTTTGGATTCGTTTATGAAGAGTTTGATTTAAAAAGATGTGAATGATGGTATTAAGAATAATAATTTTCTTCAAAGATGTGGGTTAGGAAGTTGAGATTCTTTTTAGGGATAAGGTTAGTTATTATTTGAAATTTAAATTTGAAATTAATTATTTAGATATTTTTTTGGCTAATTTTGAGATTTCTTCTTTAAAGGACGTGATATCCTCCTCCTTTTTTTGAATTGGAAGTCTTTTCTTTCTTTTAATAATAATAAGACATATTATATGGATAGAATTTTTAAAAAAAATTACAAAGAAAGGGAAAAAAAACTACCCCATTTCAACTAATCCACCGTTTAATTTATCTTTTTTTTACAATAAGTTTGTTTCTATTTTTTTTTAATGGTAACCGTTAACTTGTTATTTTGTTTTAAAATGGAATTTATTATTTAAATTATCTTTAACTATTCTTTTATTATTAATGTTTTCTTCTTCTTCTTCTTTTTTTTTGCTAATTAATTGTTTTACCTTTTTATTTAATTTTCTGT
>NW_006243833.1:0-685 GCF_000226075.1 Solanum tuberosum
GAATTTTATTTTTATTTCAAATAGGTTTCTCGAGAGTGTTTTTGTAGATTAAACATTTTTATTTTTGTTGTTATATAGTACAATTTCAATTACATGAGCTTATTCATATAGTATGATTTTATGATATTTCAAAATACTTTCTCATCTCAAATTTAAATGTTTATACTTTTACATTGAAATATGCATTTATATGTTTTTCATTTTCTTATTCATATCTATTGTTATTGTGCTAACCATTTGTAATGTGTTTTTAAAAAAAAATCATTGTCCTTCTCTATTAATCATCTTCTAATATATTATGCAGATAAATATATAACTTCTTACTTTCAAACTTATACGAAATTCTTATTATACTTTTATTTTATTAATCAAAATTCTTTCATTATTTAAATTTAACAAATGTAATTTCAATTACTATATGAAATATAATCTCATTCAAATTAGAGAGTGAATGTAGTATATTAGCTTTTAAATTTAATAACTTTTTAGCATAACTTGTATTATCAACGAAGGATGGAGAATGAGAAAAATGCAATTTAAAAAAAAAATAAAAATAAAACTAAAAAAGTAAAATTTTATATCAATAATTACCTAAGATATGACGGCATCTTCATTTTCGAATCATCTGAAGTCTTTCATCTTCTCCGTCAATATTCATATTGATTTTATTCATCATCATCATCAT
>NW_006243834.1:0-685 GCF_000226075.1 Solanum tuberosum
GTAAACACTAAACCTAAAAAAACACAAAAAAAATAAAAAATCCTAAGCCCCAAACCCTATGAAACAATTATCCCTTAAAAACCCCTAAACCTAAAAAACTCTAAGCTCTAAACCCTAAATTGTATAAGCCCTAAACCCTGAATCCAAAACCCAAATGCTAAACTCAAACCCCTAAGAAACACTAAACCCTAATCCTTAAGAAACTATAAATCGTACTAACCTTATAAATCCCCTATAAACCATTTAAAACACCTACAAAATCTAAGATCTAAACCCTAAATCCTAAATATCTATAAACCCTAAGAATCCTAAACCTAAAAAATCCAAAGCCCTAAACCCTAAAAACCTTGATAAAGCCCTTAACATAAAACCCTAGACGATAAAAAACCCTAATCCCTAAACCCTAAACCCTAAACCCTAACCTAAAACCCTAAATACTAAACCTAAAACCCTAAGAAACCCTAAATACTATAAACCCTAAAGGAAATTCAAAAATATATTTAAAACCACTACAATACCCTTTGCTCTAAATACTACATCCTTAAAATTTGTAAACCCTAAAACTTAAAAAATACAAAAAAAAATAAAAATCATAAGCCCCAAACCATAAACGTTAAAAAACCCTAAAACCCTTAACCCTTAAAAACCGTAAAGATCCAAAAACCCCTAAACCTAAAAAACTCTA
>NW_006243835.1:0-685 GCF_000226075.1 Solanum tuberosum
TACTTCTTTAGGGAAGTGTAATTTGAGCGTATCAAATATGCAATGACCCTCTCGACGGTTTGATATGTAAAGGTCTTCTCGGCGTTTTGATATGTAATGGCCCTCTTGGCGAATGGCCTTCTCGGTAGTTTGAATATGAATGGCCCTCTTGTCAGTTTAATATGCAATTGCCCTCTTGGTATTTTGAATATAAATGGCCCTCTTGGCGGTTTGAATATGATGGCCCTCTCGACAATTTGAATATGCCATGGCCCTCTTCGCATTTGTATATGAATGGCCTTCTCGGCAGTTTGAATATGAATGGCCCTCTTGGCAGTTTAATATGCAATGGCCCTCTTGGCATCTTGGCGGTTTGAATATGATGGCCCTCTCGGCAATTTGAATATGAATGGCCCTCTCGGCGGTTTGAATATGATGTCCCTCTTGGCAATTTGAATATGAATGGCCTTCTTGACAGTTTGAATATGAATGGCCCTCTTGGCAGTTTAATATGCAATGGCCCTCTTGGCATCTTGGCGGTTTGAATATGATGGCCCTCTCGGCAATTTGAATATGAATGGCCCTCTCGGCGGTTTGAATATGATGTCCCTCTTGGCAATTTGAATATGAATGGCCCTCTTGGCGGTTTGAATATGATGTCCCTCTTGGTAATTTGAATATGAATGGCCCTCTTGGCGGTCTGAAT
>NW_006243836.1:0-685 GCF_000226075.1 Solanum tuberosum
CCTCTGAAGTTTAGCAATATTACAAGCCCTGCCCTTGTTTGAGAAATAATGGCAAAGAGAGTTGTTTAGTAAATGAAGTATAATTGAAATAGGTAGATCTGGATTTACAATAATTCCAAGATTATTTAAGATACAACTCATTGACTTTATTATTATTATTTATCATCTTATTATAAGTTGGTATTATATATATACGTCTTCACATGGGAAGATGTCTAAAAGAGATTATTAATTCAACTTGTTGTAATTGGCTAACAATGAACTTGAAAGGACAAATTAAGAAGAATCAAATATATTGACAGTTAGTTCATTGATAATACTAAAATACAATTCATTGACTTTTGAATTATCTATCATCTTTTTATGAGTTACCAACGTCAGGGGCAGATGTATATTGTCGACACATGATTACGCTTTTGGATGAAATGGTCACAGCTACACTTGAGCATATATCATAACTTTAGGATCCACCCGAACCCAATGACGATAGATTTTTCCAGTAATTACCTTAAAGGTTGATGAGGTGAAAGGGGATTTTACTCATTTCTACTTAATATTCACAAAAAATTCAGTGGAGACTTTTTATCAAACACATTATAGGCATCTTTTACATTAGCGATTTCCACTACAAGACTTTTGGTTTTTAAGCAGCAAAAATGGTACTATAATGTCACGACCCGATTTC
>NW_006243837.1:0-685 GCF_000226075.1 Solanum tuberosum
ATCATCTCAAGAATGTTTCAATCATTTTTTATTTTTTATTTTTTATTTTATTTTATTTTATTTTTTTAGTTTTCCTTCATAATAGCCACCCTCAACTTACGTATTTTACATGCGTTAAGGTGCACAATGTCCTTGGAAGGACCAGGGCCATCATCAAGATAACTTTTTTTTTGTCACATTCTTTTTTCTTTTCTTTTTTTCAAAGAGGGCTTTTAATCATTTTGTAGTAGCATTGATTACTCAATCATCCCTTTTTCTCATAATTGATAATTAGAATAAGTCTATACTATATTGCTCAAGGAAGTAAGGTTGAAAAACTAGGGATTCAACAAAATAATTCACGGCAAAATATGGCTACCTATAAAAGGCTACATGCTCAAAAGGGCTAACTAGTGATAAAACATCTGAAAAGGCAAAAATTTACTAGACAAATCAAAGAAAGCCTATTATCATCTCCTAAAGAAAGCAACAATTGTTATTTCGTTTCAATAACATGCAGGGCAAGTTCTATTTCAAGTTCAACCAACTCATAGTACCTCTTCCCAAGAAAGGCCCCATTTCTTAGTCATAGCCAATCGAGGTTCATAAGGATAGCTCATTTAACTTTATTAGATAAGGATTCTCAAGCCGTTCCGGCTCCATCTATCTCTAAGTATATCATTTCACTCAAGAAGGGAACATCGCC
>NW_006243838.1:0-685 GCF_000226075.1 Solanum tuberosum
GTCCAAAGAAGCATGCATGAGGGAAAGACAATATTTTTTTTTATGACAAGGGAAACACGCAACCGCTACCCTTTGGGTGCGCACAGGGTAAAACCCCCGCTCCTATGCAATAGCTGGCAAACCACATAGGAGAGGTGACCCGCACTAGACAAGTCTGGTGCGACGAGCTCGACCCAGAAGGCAAACCCCTTGCTTTCGCTGGCAAGGGGTTTCGAACTTGAGACCTCCACATGGAAGTCCCAAGCCCAAACCACCGGGCCACCCCGAAGGGTAGGGAAAGACAATATGATCAAGTAATTTCTAAAAGACACTTGTCACACCATTTGATATTTTCATTTCCATTAATACAAGATCTCATTAGATTACAATTTATTCCTTAGATCTATACCTGCTGATTACAATTTGTATACCTTGATAAGTACTTTAACGAAAAGATAATAAGTGCAAGCAAATCCAATGAAAATTCGATTGAACTCGAGCAGCAAAAAAAGCATCTGGAAATTTCACTGAATCGGTGGAACGTGAAGGAAATAAAACCGTGTTCCACATAGATCAATTAGAAAATGTATCAAAGTTGATGAAAACATTTAAATTTTTATTTCGAACGAAGTGTTAGTTTGAATTTGCTTTCAGATTTACCTTCTTACGGAGACCGGAAGTACCAGGCTTCTGTCCTTCAAATGGC
>NW_006243839.1:0-155 GCF_000226075.1 Solanum tuberosum
TACTGCTTAGTGACTTTCTGCCCTCCTTGTCATTACATTAGGTTTTTAACCTCTTTTTGCCCTGTTTTTGTCATATTATTGCTTTACCTTCTTTCTCTTGATTTTCTTCAACCACAGATGTGACTTTAGACTTTGTAGCTCATTTTCCTTTTATT
>NW_006243839.1:563-685 GCF_000226075.1 Solanum tuberosum
TTTTTTAGAACAATGGCCTATGATCACTTCCTATCCTCTAGATTGAATTGTCTTAGCAGGACTAACCGGGCAAGTTCTAGTTTTGCACAAAAACCGTTTGAACAGTCAATGATTCTCACCCA
>NW_006243840.1:0-684 GCF_000226075.1 Solanum tuberosum
GAGTAGCATTGATGTTTTATTACTTGAGAAGGTGACCGTCGATATCTTTTGTCACGTGAAGGACTAAGCCCAAGAGAACGAGAGGCTCTGGTGTGTCTTCAGTTTTCTTCTCATACAAAAACGTCTGTGTAGTCCAATGATGATCACATGATGTGATAATAGTGAAGGAATCGTACAGCTCTAACAGATCTCCACCAATCACTTTCCAAGTGATTGTTTTAGTTTCATGATCGACGGCTTCAATCACTTGCTTTGACGTCTTATCTTTTCCATCTGCGATCAATTAAATCGAAAATATAAGAGATAAAAGACAAAAGTTACCCGTTAAAACTTATAAAGTACATAAGCTTTTGGAGCAAGTAATATGACCATCAAAAAACTTTTTTACTAAAAATATTCAATTGGAAATGGACTTTCTCAATATCAGACACACCTACATGTAAAAAATTCATTCATATGTAGAGAGAGGGGAAATGTGTATATGTTACCGTCGTTATATGTCCATTGAACAATTGAACCAACATCTACAGTTTCACCTTCATGGAAGTCAAAACTTTTGACCTTGCTAGGGCTTATGTTGGATATATGATGAGGTTTGGCATGCAAAATATCGTGAATCAAATGTCCTCCACACTTCACCTCTATTGAAGAAATCAACTTACCCTTCAGACCCATATTTTTTTT
>NW_006243841.1:0-684 GCF_000226075.1 Solanum tuberosum
TGATTGAGGCCTGCAATCTTGATGAAGTCTGAATAATAAAGATACATGCGTCGTGCCGCGACGTTAAATGAAGCGCTGCTTAGGAGGCAACCCAAGATGTAAAATCTAGCCAACAATAGGGTTCTGTTTTACATTATGTAGTTTAGCTTCCTTTGATTACTTGCGTTTTTGTATCAATGTAGGTAGGGGTTTCAGTAGTTTAGTTCTTAGTGTTGGCTAGAAGTAATATAGGGTCCGTGTCTAAAAAAGTGTCCAGAAAAATGTAAAAAAAAATAGCCTATTGGTTGCTTCATGTGCAGGTACACCACGCAAGAAACCTGTAGAAAATGGTCTGGTGCAGAGGTCTACGGACCCCATCGACGGTCCGTCGATTTATCCACGGACCGTCAATGGTATCCGTAGATCCCAGGTAAGTCCCTAACATTGTCCTAGTATAATTGTGAGATACGATCCTGATCTACCGACCGTAGATAGACTCACGGACCGTAGACGGGGTCTCGTGAGTCCACACCTTACAGTTGACTGACCCGACCCGGACCCCCATTACTTAAAACCCCCATTGTTTCAAATCATTTCCCTCCCCTCCATTGCTCCCACAACCGTTTCACCCGCTCTTTAAACTCCCCAAATCACTCCATAACCACCACATAATATCCTCCCTTCCATATATTCCCAAAACCCTTT
>NW_006243842.1:0-684 GCF_000226075.1 Solanum tuberosum
GCAAAATGTTCAAGGAGTTCTGATGGAAGGACATGAGAATTCTACTTGACAGCAACAGCTAGTTCTTCAGCTCATGTATCGCAGCGAGGCTGTTTGTGTAAGGTATGAATCTTCTCTTCGGATTTAGCTGTCCTGGAGTCATAAAAGTCTCAACCTTCTGCCCACTCAGGTAATAAAGATATATCCTTTCAGTTGTGCAGATCACCACAATGTCATCACCACTGTTTATGCAGGGTAATACGCTGCACAACACAGTACCATTGTCAATAAAGGGATCTTCCTCCAGTGTTTGGCGAGACTTCTTGTGTCCAAGATTTATGCAGACACTGTGATTCAGACTCATGTCCATTCCTCCGTATATATCTAACATAAAAACATCCCCACAATCGTTGTAAACAGTTACATAGGATAGCTCATCCTTTACCTGAGTCAAGGCACCATATCTCCCAGGTGGAATAGGCACACGTAGAACTGCAGCGACCTCATTTTTCACATCAAATGCTAGCACACCATTTGATGTTGTACTCCAGTACGCCATCCCCTTCATATATAATCCCCCACCAACAAGAGTTGTATCTTCCAACTCAAGACACTCTGAAGAAGAGCGACTCCAGGAATTTGATTGAGACGAGTAAATCTCAAAGAACACAACTGGTTGATCAAGAAGAGGGACAGCAGCGACAA
>NW_006243843.1:0-684 GCF_000226075.1 Solanum tuberosum
CATGCTTTCCAGCTCCAGTTTCACTGAAGAAGGTGTTAAATGCATCATCACCTCCTCCAACAGTCTTGTCACTCGGCATCTGGCCATCAGGCTATGGGAGAGATGAAAAGTAAAATCTTCAGCAATGCAGGATAATAACTGGTTCTTGAAAAACAAAAAGAAAAAGAATTGTACACAAACACCAAAGCAATATGGAGAACAGAATTCCAGTCAACAGATTGCTTCAATATATTGCCTTCAGGATCAGGCTTTGGAAGAAATGAAAGACAAAATACCCCAAATGCTTGTAGTGCAATGGTTAACATTCCAGCACAAGAACATGTGTTCAACATGATAACATAACATACACAACATACATCATATTTGGAAATGAAGTGCAATAAAGGGCTTTCAAATTTTGAAGGGTACACATCCCCCTAGAACCAATTATCTTTTTTTACCTCCTACAACCTTATTATTGAGGATCTTCTAACAATATGAAAGAGGTTGATATGACATTAGAAGAAAGATCATAAGGTGAAGGAATGAGCTATTAGTTGAAGGAGTTGTGCCTAAAACTGTTAGGGTAGCATGGATTTTATACATTCAGTTCACTATTCAACTTGAATGGTGGTGAGAATTCGTGGATTATATGGTAGAACGCATACAAAATAATATGAGGACTAATGATAAGGGATAGCCAAT
>NW_006243844.1:0-684 GCF_000226075.1 Solanum tuberosum
GGGGTGTTATTTGAAACGGAAAAGTGCTACCTCTTAAATCTTATCTAACCAAGTAGCCGCTTCATATTAAGCCATAAGTGCTTGGTCATCTTAACGACACCAAATGTTTAAGTTGGTGATCATGATTCAGCTACTTAAAATCTCCATGCTCTCAGCACAAGTCAAGAACTTTCATTCTCATAAACTGGGTTAAAAAGAACAAAATAATATCAATATCAATATTATAGTGAGGAAAGCTCATATTATGTATGAAATGCAGATTTACAGAAAGGGATGATTGCCAGATCAAAGGTTTTTACCTTGCCTATCATCTGAAGAGTTGTCAGTGGGTGCACTGTTCTCAACATGAACAAATGTTTGAATAGTAGTTTTAGATTCCTTAAGTTTTGATATTTTATGTACATAGATCTAATAGATTGTACAATCACTTGAAAGTTTGGGATGCATTTCAGAACACAGACATGAATGTAAATTATTGTTGGCTATCGCGCAGCAAGATTGTCAGTATTTTGATGATTTCGGGAATTTTGCGGATATGTAACATGAGATAAAATATGCTTCAACAAGCAGTCAAATTTGATCAACAGATGGAGATTAAACATGCTCCAACACAGAGTCAGAATAGATAGAAATGAGAGATAAATTATACAAAGCTATACACTTTCTTAATTAAAAAAAAGAAAA
>NW_006243845.1:0-684 GCF_000226075.1 Solanum tuberosum
CATAAGTATAGAATAATAAAGAATAAAACACAATTTTCATTCTTTAAGAAATCTTTCATAAAAATAAAGCGGAAGTCTAAACAAAGTCTCATTAAGCCATATACTACAATCGGAGTCTCAAAATAATAGGTCACATCCCTTACAATAGAAAATATGAAAATTTCTAGTACAACTAAATAAATGAACAACAATAAAAGCTCTTGTCCTCAGATCCATGAGGACATACCACAAGCTTGATGAATAGTCAACCGAAGCTTGAGCTAGAAGGAATCGCCTTAGACGCCGGAACCTACACTTAGTAGAAAAGTATAGAAAAAATATGGGTTAGTACAATTAATGCGCTAAGTATGGTAGCTATGCATGAAAACCATTTAAGATGCTAAAAAGGGGAAATTTAGTTGAAAACTATTCATTTGATCAAGTTTATGAAATATCATATAACTAAGTGCAAAAGCATAAAATACATGCATATTCAACTTATTAATCATATCAACATAAAGGAAACTAACCATAAGAACCATCAAAGCAACTTTGTGCAATGTATGGACAAGGTCACATACCCCTATCCACACTAAGGAAGACTCATTAGGTGATTATAGTTCATAACTACAACTCTAGTTCATTCTTTCATAATGGGATTAGGTTTAACCGACATAGACCATGAGACCTTAATCATGGAATCTG
>NW_006243846.1:0-683 GCF_000226075.1 Solanum tuberosum
TAAGAGTAGAATTGTGAGGTGTTATAGAATGATTCGGTTCTTAACTTAAAATTTTTTGGGGTGTTACAATCCTTCACCCGTTGAGTCCTAGAAGTAAATCCAGTTTTCAGTTCATGATTTCTACTAGGCGTGGGATTTTATAGAAAACATGAATTCCATGATATTTTCCTTTCCTTATCACGAATAGTTTAAATTATGTGTTTTAAACTATACTTCAGTATTTCTAAACAATATTTTCATTAGCCATCGGTACGTAAATACTTGCATGTTTCAGAACTATGTTATTTTAGATCCATATGGCTCATATTATCAGTTTTCATGATTAAGGATGCTCTCAGATAAATTATTCATCAATATTTATCAATATTCATGAGCTACTCAAATATTATCAGTTTATCAGTATCATTCAATATTATTAGATTATTATTGCTTGCAGCCTATCAGTATGTTTTCGTTGAGAGTTTTACTTAGCACCGAGAATATTTTGGAATGAAAGCTCACATGTCAGTTAGGACTGAGACCTTAAGTAGCAATTTCTAAGCCCTTGAATTGCCTATCACCATAGGAATTTAAGGATCACCCACTACACCGGGACTAACACCTTAGGGGTTGTTTGGTCGATACCTTGTTTGGTACATTTTTTTATCTCATGTATAACTAATGCTTGCATTAGTTATACACTC
>NW_006243847.1:0-683 GCF_000226075.1 Solanum tuberosum
GTCCCGTGTCCGCGTCTTGGGGATAGCTTGGGGCGTGACAGTTTCTCTCGAACACCAACAAGCAAGAAATTATGAACAATCTACGCATTAGTTCATTCACTCTCTTGAGCTAAATGTGTGGAAAAGGGTTTGGAATTCACTCTCTCGAGCTGAACCCTGACAACCCAATACCCACAAATCATCAATTCAGTAATATTGGTTTTAAAACCTCTCTCTCGAGCAAGCCAAAAACACGAAGGTAGAATTGTATTTGCAACTACAACCCTTTAAATTTAACCACAATTAGTGAATGAAATCACTTCTAAATAGCATTTAAACTATCAATTAGCAATACCCATAAGCTAAATCAACCCATATTCACATAATCACACCCCAAGAATTGGGGTTTTAGCTAGACATCATAAAAAGATAAATATTGCTACCAAATGGTGTTTCCATCAACTGGACTAATTTCATCTTTACAAAGGTGCAAGTTGAAAAATCTCAAAGACTTACTTACAATTTCTCAAAAATGGAAAACTTCAATTCTTCAAAGCTAAGGGAAAATATTTTCTCAATACTCTCAGTTCAAACTCTAATCCAAGTTCAGAATAAAATTTAATTGACAAAAGATTACTAAACATAATGTTTGAAAATGTATTTATAGTCCACTACAAGAAAAAGCTTTATTTAAGACCAACATT
>NW_006243848.1:0-683 GCF_000226075.1 Solanum tuberosum
TTCAATAGCTAACAAGAAAGGTTCTTTTAAGAATATTCTCTCTCTTTTATTTTGTTAATCTTTTGTATTAAGTTAAGATTGTATGGCATATTGCCTATATGATGCTCTACAACTTATCTATTTTACATCTTATGCTTATATGTTAATATACTAATTCACGAATTTAGCCTCTCACCGTTTTAGTTGTTATATTGCAAAGATCATTGCATATTCTAGTGGTAAGTTCTATGATGTTGCATATTTGGGGTGAGATGCTACAAGTGACTACAACCACTCAAGAACGTAAGTTTCAGTGAATTTAAGGAATATACGAATTTATTATTTCAATTGAACATTATTTTATCGTTATTCATTTTTCATGTTAGATATTTTTTTTAAAACATCAAAAAAATGTGTATGCTTTAGCTACCATGGCAAGTAAATCGTTACTAACTTTTTAAAGAAAAATCGTAGGATATTAGACTTGTTTTATGATAATCATAAGAGAAATACAAATACAGAATGGTGTAACTCGTTTGTTGCCAACATAGTGTAATAACCTAATTTATTATTATTCAAATTAGTGAACTTCAAATTATGACTTTAATGATGGTTTATTAATTTTATTACTTTCATATCAAAAGGGATAGTATAATTTACATGTATTTTTTTTTTTGTTAAAAGGATAATATATATATATATAT
>NW_006243849.1:0-683 GCF_000226075.1 Solanum tuberosum
CAATGGCTCATATTTAATGACCATTCCCTTTCCTATTTTAACCTAAAAGACTCCTAACACTAGAACATTTCTCATCCTCTCTTCTTCTTCTCTAAGATCAGTCGCCTCTCCCTCTTCTCATTCCCTTCATTCTCTCCATTTTTTTTCGGCGAAACAGCCTCCGACGAGGCCAGCAAGCCTCCATCGCTTCTCTGTTCGTCTTCTTCTTTCTCTCCTTCACTCTCCTCCCTTCTGCTTCTCCATCTATCTTTCCTCCTCGTCTGACCAGCAGCCGGCGAGGACCACCTACGAGCCTCCATAGCTGGCAGCAGCTCAAACCGGCAACAACAGCAGCAACGCCCGGCGAGAGCTCTGACCAGCAGCTCCAGCCGACGAGGACAAAAAATCACCAGCGAGCAACTCGAGCAACAACAACCAGCAGCGAGAGCATCCAGCCACAGGCGAACTCCGGCAAGCAAAGCGGTGTAGTGATGACGAAAATAAACAGTGCTTGGAACCTCAAAATTTCGTTTGAGTTGAAGACGGATCTGCTAAGATCCGTCCAGGTTAGTCAGTCCTTTTAGTTTATCCTTTAACAATTTTCTTAGTTTTACTATGGAATCTATGATTTACATGTGTGCTCTATGTGAAAGCTAGTAAATGCTACAAATTTAGTCTTGAACATGCTACTAGTTTGTGTCTCT
>NW_006243850.1:0-683 GCF_000226075.1 Solanum tuberosum
TCATCTGCGTAAGATAAATGGTTAATTTCTGACTCCACTTTGGCAAGCCGTAACCGTTGTATTGAGTATCTCTGTGTAGACCATTTAAGCCTCTTGAAAGTACTCACCTGCAATTATGAATAAGGTTGGGGATAATGGGACTCCTTGTTTCACACCCTTAGAGGGCTTAAAAAACCCATGTGAGTGACTATTAATTAGCACTGAATACCAATTATTTGAGAGCAGCCTCCAGATCATATCAATTATCACTTCCGAGAACCCAAAACCTCTCATGACCTTTGTTAAAAAGATTCAGGACACCCTGTCATAAGCCTTTGCCATGTCTAACATTACCACCACGTTCGTGCTCTTGTTCCTCAAATTAATATCCCTTATTATTTCTTGAGCCAGCAGAACATTTTCTGTAATGCTTCGTCCTCTTACAAAGCCTGCCTGATTATTGGAAATGATTCAAGGTAATACTTGTGCCATCCTCTCATGAACCACTCTAGAATGATCTTATTGGTGAAAGAGCTTAAACTAATGGGCCTCATGTCTGAAAATGTCTTCACGTCCTCCTTTTTGGGAAGAAGTATGAGGTTAGCGTGAGTAATGAATTTGGGTAATTCATATCCACAAAAAAACGCCCTAACCAACTCTGTCACATCTTCCCCAATTATATCCCAACAGTATTGAAAAAACTT
>NW_006243851.1:0-683 GCF_000226075.1 Solanum tuberosum
TCAACCCATCCTATAATCTAACAAAAAGGGTCCGGTGATTGGTCAGTAACGAAAAAGTGTCTCTTTGGTCTTGCTAAGCATAGTATCATCACGCAATCACCCCACTCCTTGTTGCTTGTAAGGTAATAGACTTTCTCTTCACTTTGGATTTCGATTCATAGATTGAATATAGAGGGTCGGGAGTTGGGTCTTGACCTTGGGTAATTGTTAGATGAAATTGCATGTTAACTTGAATATTACAATGCCCTTGGAACGATAGATATTGATTGTATAGCATTAGTGGAATATCAATTTATGTGATCGTAAATACTATATGCTAGTTTCGGCTTAGGGTTCCACATCTAGTCTAAATTGTTGGATGTAATACTCGGTCGGAATCTTAAGAATGACGAACTAACATATTTTAAAGTTTGTAAATTTATGATGAGGCTGTGTTAGTGTTGAAATCAAAATGCCAAAAATGTATGATACCTGGCACTGATGGCTTCCACGATACCCCGTCTACGGACCGTAGATGGGGTCCGTCATTGGAAGCATCTGCAAATTTTCACCTAAGTGTAAAACCACGGCGATGGACTACGGTCCGTAAGTCAAACGACGGACCGTTCTGCATTTTCGTGGTTTCCATCTGCGACCTATCTGTCCGCCCCCCCTGATCCACGGAAGTGATCCACGGACCGTAG
>NW_006243852.1:0-132 GCF_000226075.1 Solanum tuberosum
CTTTCCTGCCGGACAGATTTTATGAAAATGGGCATAATTTCTTCGTCCGAACTCCGAACGAGGTGAAACGAACTGCATTAGGTAGCTAACTCAAAGGGCTTTCCATGGATATGTTATTGGCCACCCAATAAT
>NW_006243852.1:370-683 GCF_000226075.1 Solanum tuberosum
AACTTCCGAAGCACATTTTTAAGAACTTTTTGGGTCATTTCACCTATACCCCCGCAAGGTATATGACAGTTCTGGCAGCAATCCCCTAAATAAGAGTAAAAAGTTTATTATTGTATGGTTTTATATAGATTTAGTTATTATCTACTGTTTTAAAAGCTTTATGTGTGTGTGTATATATATATATATTGCATCTTTATTGTTGCTTTCATATTGAGTTAAGTTGAGTCGCGGTGAGTATGTCTTTCATTCTAACCAGTTCAAGTTGATATGTTATGTTTCCGAGTTCCCTTTGCATGCTCGTACATTCAATGTA
>NW_006243853.1:0-683 GCF_000226075.1 Solanum tuberosum
AGTTGTAGTTTACTCACTTAATTTTTAGTTTTGTGTTTTGTTTGTTTGAGCTTTCAAACAGAGGAGGTGAGTATGTCAAACAGTACTCGTGAGCAAATGGGGTTTCCTCCATTAGAAGTAATGATGTTCAGGGATCGTATTCTAACTTTCAAACAATTGGAAGGTGAACGGATTCATGAGGCATGGGCAAGGTTTAAATCGCTTCTGATTCGATGCCCCCTCATGAAATTCCCGATATAGTCCTCCTGGACTGCTTCTACAGAAGTCTTGGTCTTGGAAACAGAATATTAGTTGACCGACTCATTTCGGGTGGCATTAAACATCACCCCTATGCGATAGCAGCCCACCTGCTTGATCACATGGCAGAAGCAGACCAAGAAGTAGAGAAGGACTTCATATTAGCTGCACTGATGAGTCAGATGGATCAGTTGGCCAAAAAGATAGTGAAGATTGAAGGCCAACGCAAAAGGAAGGATAGATATGTTCCCCCTCATGAGCGAAGAAAGCCCAAGGACAATGAGGGTAAATGTGTTGAGGGAATGCTCTTAATCATTCTCTACAAGGTAAGTGAGCATGATAGGGTGCTGGAAGAAGTGAAGGAGAACATCAAATTGATGAAACAGATGATTATTTCTCATTCTAGATCTATTCAGCTGCTCGAGAACCTTACGGGTCATGTGATG
>NW_006243854.1:0-682 GCF_000226075.1 Solanum tuberosum
TAAGTCATATAAATTGGGACAGAGGGAGTAATAGATAACAAAATTGGAGCTAAATAACACGGCTAAGGAAAATCAAAGACTGTGGCTAAAATAAAAAGCCGAGAGAGCGAAAATAATTGAAGCAAAAGAACGCTTTTATTAATGCTTGAAGTTACATATATAAGAACCTAGAATGAAATAAAAAATAATAACACAGACCTAGCAGTTCACTAAATAACTCCTAAATAATAGGAACACATTACCATCAAATAATTGACTAAGTCTTACTTAAAACAAAAGCGGTAAAACTAAATTTACTGCAGTTCAATAGCAGATTTCTAACACTCCTCCTTGCTCCAATTTTCAGTCTAAGAAACTCGAATATACTGATCGGCGAAGGCTTAGTAAATAGGTTTGCTTGTTGGTTTTCAGACCTGCAGTAGACTAGAGTTAATTCTCCCTTTTTCTGCACTTCTCTCAAGGTATAGAACTTGATGTTGAAATGTTTGGTTTACTTGTGAAACACCATATTGTTTGAGATTGCAATAGCTGCCTAGTTATCGACAAGAATAACTATACTTTTTTTCTATTCCAAATGTAAATCACACATGATCTTTCTAAGCCAGAAGACTTGGTTTACTGCTCATGTTGCGACTATGAGTTTAACTTTTTCAGTGGATTCTGCAACGATTTCTTGTTTCTT
>NW_006243855.1:0-682 GCF_000226075.1 Solanum tuberosum
TAAGCTCAAATCTAACAACGACAAGATCTTAAGATTTAATGCTAAAGCGGGATATGTTATATTCGGAGAGACCAATATAGACTTCATGAAAGACCGAAACAAGACAAAGGTAATGGGAGCATGCTAAGGAATTTACCCTCAATCAGCAAAATAAGGTATTTCTTGACTAAAATTTTATTCAATATGGAGACATAAGCATGAATAAAACGAGACAAGTTAGGCAGTAACATGCTACATTTTCGAAAACTCTAAAGAGATGAAGAGTAGAAAAGAGACAGGCAACATAAAAAAATGTTAAGAATAGATCCCTTAATCTTTTGAAAACGTTAAAGACGCTCAGAGATGGGTGATAAACTTAAACAAAGTTAAAATCTTCCCAAGTTCCATAAAGAAGACTCGAAACCGCTAACCGATGAACTCAAAACTGTGAAAAAAAAGTAGGCATGAGAATCAAACTAACAATCATATATGATATTCAACCGACCTAACAAGTAGCAACTAAGCGAGGACCAAATAACAACCATACATAAGAATCAAAAGGTAAGACAAACTCATAATCAAGGCATTCTAGACATAAATCAAACACAAAGACACATTCCATGCTTTAGTTAACTAGAACATCAACTTGTGACACAAAGTTCCTCTTATCAAACATTAACAGTAAGCCTAAAAAAAATAAAAA
>NW_006243856.1:0-682 GCF_000226075.1 Solanum tuberosum
CAAATTAATATATTTTTTATAATTTTCATCAATAATAAAATAAAAATTTATTTTATTATTGATTTTCATTATAAAGAGTACACAAAATTAAAATGGTAAGATGAAAAATTTAATTTAAATACAAAATAACAATACAATACCTAACATAATACTTTAAATACAAGATAAAATACAATACATGACATAATAATTAATTCGCGATGAAACAAGAATCATGTCGAAAAGATGTTGAACGTGCATTCGGAGTTTTTACAATTATTGCAAGACTGTCACGTTTTTGGAGAAAGGAAGTGCTACATGATATAATAACTACATGTATTATTCTGCACAACGTGATAATTGAGGATGAATATGATCTTAATGCACCAATTCAAGATGTCGTAGAGGCTCCAACTCCAACGACAGAAATGGCGGTAGATGAAAATCTCCGGTTTGAACAAGTTTTAGCTAGACATAATAAAATTAAGGACAAAAATGCTCATTTTGAACTCCGTAATGTATTAATAGAGCATTTATGGGAGCAACGTAATAATTTTAAAAATTAAGTGTTTATGTAATGTTTATGTAATCGTATTTCACTTTTATTTGAATTTGTTCATTAATTTATATATTATATAATATTTTCGTGCAATTTATGGTATTTAAAAATTTAGAATAAAATTTAATTTTATATTAAATAAAA
>NW_006243857.1:0-682 GCF_000226075.1 Solanum tuberosum
TGGCCCCGGGGTGTCGTATTCGAACGTTTTGACCCTACGAATATATATTTACCTATTTTAAACATTTTCACTAGATTATACCATCATACGACGCTCCCAAACCTGCCCGAAACCTAAGGATACACTAGAACACATTCTTCTCTAGTTTCCGGACGTCATGGTCGTTTCTTGACGTTTTAGACTTCTACTCTTCCAAACCAAGTCTATTGCATTACTTAAGGTTTAGAAACATCATTTTAACTATTTTTAAGTCATTATTCATAAGGTGAGGCTCTAACTTAAGTCATAGAATTTCCGGGGTGTTACAATATCCCCCCCTTAGGAACATTCGTCCCCGTATGTCAGTTGGACTTCTTTCTAGGGAGACAGACTCAAACTAGCAGCACAACAACCAGTCACATCAACATCATATCATCATATCATATAGGAATTTAATCCACAACATCACTATGCTCTAAACTCTTTACTTCACATAAGTATAGGAGGAACTACCTTCTTCATATTCAATGAGCATCAACATATATATTAAGCAATCAACAAGACATTTCTTTAGCAAGACAACATCAAGCATGCTCATTACAACTCTCATGAAGACAACATCACACAACATCTATGGGTGCAATTTCAATCATGAGAGACAAAATTTATGAAAACTCAAAATACAACTTTAAGCATGAATTTT
>NW_006243858.1:0-681 GCF_000226075.1 Solanum tuberosum
AAAACATTTACATCTATAAGGAATTATCAACATACCGATGCCTTCATCTGGAAGGGCTCCTTTGTTCTCTCTAGACCGGAGTGAATAGAAGCGACCATAATTTGGAGGAATGGGAACCGTTTCCCTAAGAGAATCTTGCTTGGCCTCTTTTCCTTTTGCCGCAAGTGTAGGGAAATTTTTCACTTGATGCTCACTCTTTCCAGAACCATATCAACCATCCGTACCAGCTAGGCACTTCCCATTGTGCTTAATTTGGTGCAAATAGGCTTAGGAAATGGAGACCCACGACCTTTATCTTGGTTAAACCTAGGAGTGTTGGGAGAATCTTGGTTGAAGGATCTCTTTTTGAGCCTTGGTTGACCTTGTTCATCGAACCTAGCTCTCTTCATCTCTCTATTCTTTCTCTTGAGTTTGGACTCCTTAATTTGTTGTGCATACACCATAAGCCTAGAGATATTAATGTTATCATGGGGCATTGCCGTACGACATTCTTCTCCAACTAAGTCAGACACATCCATCACAAATCTACTTATCTCATCCCTCAGATCCACCACCATAGATGAAGCATACTTGGATAGTTGGGTAAACTTCAAAGCATACTCTTGAAGACTCATGCAACCTTGCCTAAGGTTTATGATTTCTACTACCTTAGCTTCCCTCAACTCCCGGGGAAAGAACCTA
>NW_006243859.1:0-681 GCF_000226075.1 Solanum tuberosum
GAAGATGGTCGGCATGCTCTACCTCACTTTTCGAATAAACTAATATGTCTTCAATAATTACTGTAAAAAATAAATCACGAAATGGTTTGAACACACCATTCATCAAACTCACGAAAGTTGCAGACGCATTTGTCAACCCAACGACATAACTAGAAACTCATAGTACCCATAGCGGGTCCTAAATGCCCTTTTTGGTATATCCTCATGCCTAATCTTTAACCGATGGTAACCAGACCTTAGATCAATCTTAGAGAACACTGATGCACCCTGCAACTAGTCAAAAAAATCATCTATCCGAGGTAGTGGACATTTGTTTCGAATGGTGACATTATGCAACTGTCTGTAGCCTATACACATCTTCTCTTGCTAGTGATGGTGTTACCACTTTTGTTGCTCTAATTCGGACCATAGAGTGAGGGAGGAAAGATACCAATTTGTATCATCTAGATACCAATTGGATTCAATTCATAGCATGAATGAGTACAAAAAAGTGAGTATTTCCTAAAGTCCTATAGCCTCTAGAAGAAAAGTACGGACATCTTCGTACAGATCCGCAAGACTCTACTAGACTCGTTTTGGTACAATGAGATCAACAAACCTAGGCTTTGATACAAACTTTGTCACGACCCAGACTGTCGTGGTTGTCACCCACACTAAACCTCCGGTGGGAGAACCATTACT
>NW_006243860.1:0-681 GCF_000226075.1 Solanum tuberosum
AATCCTTATGGTTGTTACCAATTCGATACTCCTCCTTATTGTGCCCTTTCATTCTGCATTCTTCACATTACTTTGGAACATAGTTCATATCTAATTTGAATTACTTCAGTCCTCATTTTCCCAGTAGCTTCATTTACAATGTCCATACGAACAGATTTGGGAAATTCTCCTTTAATATTAAGCGGACAAATAAACTTCCATCTCTTCTGGTGAATCGAACAAGTGAAACTCAAGCAAATTTCAAACTTTTATTTCTATCGTTTGTTTATATCTACTGCAACAATTCACATTGGGAGACACTAAGATGGAATAAAGGTAGAAACAATCTATCAAAGTTAACTCAACAATTTGAAGGACACTTGTTGATAAAGTGGGAGAAAAGTCGTGATCGAAATAGAGCCCTTTCAAACAATGAAACTCCTTACTATCATCCTCATCAATACTGCAAAATATTAAATACAGAACGGTTAATAATCTCGACTCAAAATCTTCAGGGGAAAATTTGAAGAAAGCAGAGTAAGTTGGTACAAACAAATAGAATTTTGTTAAAATAGTGTTGTCTGCAGCAAGTTTGACGATGACAGGGAGGTTAGAGAAGTACTTTCCGTAGAATTCGAGCCTGACGTGTTTGTACAATTTGCGGTAATCCAATGTGATGCCATTTTCTGGAAAGAAGAGAAG
>NW_006243861.1:0-681 GCF_000226075.1 Solanum tuberosum
ATTTACTTACAATTTAGTCACAATGAATGTTTGTCAATTTTTTTTTATATATGTTTGAATGGCTATGACCTAAATTTCATAGTTGAATGGGGGCAATTATTAGCTACAAAAAAATTTCTTGGTTTTAATTATATAATCACTAATTATAAACACATTTTTAACTAAATAAAAAATTAGAGAAATTATTTATTAGACCATACTCTAGACAAACAATATAGACTACATCACATAATAAAAAATATGGTCTAAACACCATTAAGATAGTCTGAATAAAAAAATTACAAACAAAGCTTCCAAAACTATCAAGAGTTTCAACAAATTTTCAAACACTCATATAAATGTAAAATTCATTGGAGCGATTATAGCTAACAAAAGTCAGATGCTCACTTCTAAGTTGTATAACAATAAAATACAATAGAGAACATAAATTTTCATCATGCACTAAAAAAGAGATATTACAAATTTGTAGTGAGCAATAAACCACTATAGTTAATTTACAGTAATTAATTTAATCCCCAACGAATTGATGACTAAATCAATTTAAAAAAAATACTTTTCAAAAATACCAATAGTCAAAACCTCTGCAACAAAAGTTACAATTATTATTATTAAATCATAAAAAAAAAAATTGCGATCAAAACTCTTTGCAATTCGTTAGTATATTTCTTTTACTACATATGT
>NW_006243862.1:0-681 GCF_000226075.1 Solanum tuberosum
CACGTCTATTGGCAAATTACCACTCAAGTGTTTGGGGTTGGGGAAACTGTTTTCTCTCCTACACTCAACTCACAGTATGTTATGTACACATGAATGCACTCATATATCTCTAGTTTTTTTTTTCCTGTGAGATAGGTTTGGTGGTAGTTTGGTGTATCGTATTTGTTTCTTTGTTCATATCAGTAGTCACAGTAGCTAGCATTATTCTCATACTGCAGTGCTGAAATCAAAAATTTCGTTAAAGGTGTTCAAATTGATATATATGTATGACAAATAATTTTTGACCAATATATTTCATACAGTTTTATATATATATAATATATTTTTTTGACGAAGGGTGTCCGATTGACCACCCTAGGCTATATGTGGCTGCGTCACTGTCTCGTAGTCTATTATTCTAAGATTTGCATTACTTGATCTGATGATTTTTCAGAAATTAAACAGTGTCTCTACGGCCTCCATGAGGTAGGGATACGATACACACTGCCCTCTCCAGATCCCATCTACGAAAGTAGAACAATAACCCTTAACATTTGGTGCATGCAGGAAATTAGTAGCCAAGAAAAACTTGAACTTGAAGAGTTGAAAGAAAAAGTCTGGCAAATGTTAGTGGAAACTCCTGATAATAGTAAGAAAAACTTGTCTTTGGTTGATGCAATCCAACGATTGGGAGTGGCATAT
>NW_006243864.1:0-680 GCF_000226075.1 Solanum tuberosum
TTCTCAGGTTGACACCACCGAGGTTTTCTGGGGCAGTTGGTTAAGATGCCCACGAGTTTCTTACTACTTGTCATGAGAGCCTTCGCACTTTGGGCATTGTGGAATCCAGAGGGGCTGACTTCATTGCTTACCGGCTAGATGGGCCAGCCAGCCAGTGGTGGCGCACATTTATTTAGACCAGTCCAGTTGGATCTCCGTGGTGGCGCACATTCCTTTAGACCAGTCCAGTTCGGAAGTTGGTGGGAGCGTATCACTATGGACTTCATTGTAGGGTTGCCTCAGAGTTCTAAGGGTGTTGACAACATTTGGATCCATTGATCTATTGACCAATTCAGCACATTTCCTTCCTGTTCAGTCTTCATTTAGTGTCGAGAGGTTGGCTCGTATCTACAATCGGGAGGTGGTTCGACCTCATGGGGTGTCAGTTTCTATTATATCAGATCGGGGTTCTCAGTTCACGTCCCCTTTTGGAGGACCTTTGAGGATGAGGCACTCAAGTTGACCTTAGCACAGCTTTCCACCCGCAGACGGATGGCCAGTCGGAGCGTACTATTCAGGTCCTTGAGGATATGTTGCGGGCCTGTGTTATGGATTTTGGAGGTCAGTGGGACCAGTTCTTACCTTTGCAGGAGTTTGCGTAGAACAACATCTACCACTCTAGTATTTAGATGGCCCCATTC
>NW_006243865.1:0-680 GCF_000226075.1 Solanum tuberosum
TGGGGTCTTGACCTACGAGCCTCCCCCACGAGGCGTGAATGGACATACGCCCTGTAGGTCCCATCCGTAGGTCACATCTTTTTGGCAGCTTTGGGGTTAGACTTTAGGGCCCTCCTCAAGGACCCCTTGGTTGATCCTTGGGGAGTCATACCTTGACGTTTAACCCCTAAACCCCTCACCCTAAGTCCGGAAAGCCATTTTACAACATTAACTCTCACATCAAACTCTAAAACTCTCACGTAAGGCTCTAGTTTCATCTACTAGTTTTAGGGGGTGTAACAATCTTGTGTTCAGATTCTCAATAGAAATAAGTCATAATTCGAGTGTCTAAATAAATTTTACTCGAGATTAAAGAATCGTTAATGTATTCAACCAAAATATTATTTTAATTCAACTTAATTGTTTATAACTATATGTCGCAGACATAATTGAATAAATAAATACATAATAAGAACCGTCCAACGTACCTCCTTTTAATAGAGAAAATGTATTAGTGAGTGACATGAATATTCTAACTACTCATCAAATAATGATATATATGATTTAACGAGGGTCATATATAACACTTTGATATCTAATTAATAGAGTCGTCAATATAGGCTAGGCCCGTTGGGCTGGCCCGTGATTTTATAGGGTTGGACTATGATTTTTGGAGCCCATTTGAGAAAAGGGATTTTTAG
>NW_006243866.1:0-680 GCF_000226075.1 Solanum tuberosum
GTTAATGAAATTTCTATTACTAGTATATCATGTCATGTTGTTAATTTTACCTTGTTTGATAATATTTTCTTTCATGAATCAATGGTCGAATCTTCTTATACTCTGGAAAATATTGTGATGAAATTACAAACACTTTGAATGAGAACAGGAGATTTATGCAAACTATTAATAACTTTTATTACTAGTATATTGTGTCACATTGTTTATTTTCTATTTCTAAAAATATTTTTCTTTCTTTTACTTCTTCTCTGAATGAATGGTCGATTTGTGTTTCACTTTGACAAACATTGTGATGAAAGGACAAACAATCTCAATGAGACACGAGAAACAAACTACAGTAGTCATGTGAAAAATCATGGTTGTGCTTTCTTAACATGTTAATTGTTCTTGGACTTCAAGGAAGTCAAAGCTTATGTGTATATGAGTAATCTGAACTAAGAGAACTAGATCAAAATGATGAGGCTTGACATCTCCATTTTCTTGTTGAATGATTTTTCTATTTAGTGTGGGAGCCTGACTCGACGTCTCCACCGGCACTAAATGCAGTTTCCATTTCTTGTTTGGTTTTAACCTGTGATGAAAATGTTGTGTTTTCTAAATATATCTAAAATATTTAGAATCTCAGTGATATTAAGGTAGAATAAATATATATAATTATCTTATAAGTAACCTACTTGTGT
>NW_006243867.1:0-680 GCF_000226075.1 Solanum tuberosum
ATATATATATATATATTTGTGATGTGCGCATGCTGGTCCCCAAAAATGCTAAGTTGTTTCTTGCTATCTACCTAAGCATGGGTAGATAGAGTTACTTGGTACTGCTAGAGGTAATAGGTACTTGGTGGTATAGGTGTGATGTGTGAAAGCTGGTCCCAAACCACCATTATTTTTGGAAAAAAAAGAAGTGAAGTGCTCACACCCATGTTACCTATCGGTATATCTAGGTAAAAAGTTCATGTAATACGCTTCCTTATGTAGTGCCATTTTTTCCCAAATACTGCAGTTTATTTTAGTATGGAAAATCCAGTCAATTTATTGCAAGGAACCATATTCAGTCCATTGAATGATTGAGAAAGTGCCTTTAGTAAATCACTCATTTTGTTACTTAAGTTGAACTCAATTTTGTAGTAATATTAAAAATTTCCCTCCCTACTTTCTCCAAAGAGAAGATCGGTGGGAGCATCTGAAGTATAATAGCCTTTAGTAGCTAAGATGTGAAAACATTGGGAGGACAATCCTTATTATCCTTTTAGACTTGTAAACTTTAATCATTGTTTGAAATCAATAAACATTTATCTTTACAAAGAGGTATATAGCAACAAGATATATAATTAATTCTTTATTTTACATAATACAAATCCGATCATCTGCACGAGCAAGAAATGCATAATATAATT
>NW_006243868.1:0-680 GCF_000226075.1 Solanum tuberosum
AACCAGCCCGCCACCCCTGTCAAATTTTATTTTATTTTAAAAATTACTTTTGAAAAATATTTCAGGGTCGGAAGTCTGGGTGGGGTCCTAGGTCAGATCTCTGGGTCGGATTTTGAACGGTCATCAAGGTCATGTCCTAGTTCGGGTGTTAGGGTCGGGTCCTAGATTGATTATTGGGATTGATTTTCGAGTTAAAAGTTATTTTCCTAAAGAGTATTTTCTAGTCTTAAGCGAAAAATAAAAGATATTTTCTGGAAAAAAAATTCATTCACCAACCAAACATTAAAAAATAGTTTCTACTCATCAACTAAATATGAGAAAATAAGTTAGAAATCCACTTGTTTTCCAAGAAAACATTTTCCTTCATACCAAACACACCCTTAATATATATGTATAGATAGCTAGTATACATACTCGAGCGATGTGCGGAAAATATTAATATATTATTTTTAATCTTACCCCTACCCATGCCCCTACCCGACCCTCCCCATTCAAAAAAATAAATTAAAATTTTAAATTTTCTTATTTTTAAAATTTCAAATATATTTTTATCACTACCACCAAACTAGCTCCCCCGCCCCCCTCCCCTCAAACATAAAAAAAAAAAATTAAAATTATTTTTGAAAAATTTTTAAATCTTAAATTTTTTTTACCTCACCAACCCCTACCACCCCTACTCC
>NW_006243869.1:0-680 GCF_000226075.1 Solanum tuberosum
AACAGTCAGGTTATCGCAAAATTTACCTCGAACTACGTGCACCCAACAACTTTTGAATACTCTACAGCGAAGCCACCAAAAATACGAAGCTCCTGCACTTTAAATCGCTTAAATCGGATGAAAAATGAGAGAGTTATGAGGGTTTTAAGTTTGGGAAATATGTTGCTGTTTTACTGCATTTATTGCAGAAAATCTGCAATAATTCCAAAAACTTAAAACTCCGACGGGGTGCTCCGATCTCGTTCGGAACCCCGTGCACGCAAACGAGATATGCAACCATACCAAATTCGATATTCCAGACTCAATGGCGTAGTCGAAATTTCCATCAGAGGTCATTTCGATAAAAAGTGGGTCCCACTTCCAAAAGTCATTTTAAGTCAAAATCCACAAAAGGGCTCGGAAAGATATCAAAAACCTCGGGACACAAAAGAAGGGTCAATCCAGACTAAACTTGCCATTTCGGAGCTAACTGCGCTGACGGAATTTTCATCTGAGCGCGTTTTCCAAGAATGTTGACCAAAGTCAACCTTAGGCTAAATTTCAAAGGCTAAAACGCCTAATCACACCGACTCACACTGAAAATATCGGGAGTCATGTCGACCATGTTACTAGCCAAAGATGACCCTTTCGGAGCTGATGGAATGGTCAGAATTGGATTCTGATGTCATCTTCTTGAAATT
>NW_006243870.1:0-680 GCF_000226075.1 Solanum tuberosum
TATAATTACAATATAAAAAAAGATCTAGGGAACTATGCTTTACTACATTCAAGGAGGTACAAAATTCCTAATTGATGAGAGTCTTCTTAGGGTTTTGTGTTGATCTTTGACTTGCTTTGTGCATAATTTTAAAGATTGATATTGATGCTCTCTTGGCATATTGAGGATCATTCTCAAGTGCATGTGTTTGACTTGAGTTGGAGGTAGAAACTAAAAATTTAATGTTACAAAATGAAATTTCCGAACAAGTTGTGCTTTTTCTAGGAAAAGAAAAGATATGGGAATCTCAATGTCACTCCCCGAGGCTACCCCCTGGACGTAAACACGGGACCTAGGATCACGAGTGACCCCAAGCTAATCATGAGCTGGCATATCATAAGCAAACTGAACATATCTATGAAAAAATAGAACTAAATGCGGAAGCTCAATCATGAGATAACTGAATGATGGGGAATACCCAATACTAGTCTGAATAAATAAAACATACTAAGAGTTTAGTGATACTAAATAATCACTCAAAAACTAACGTTGAATCCAATACTATATCTGAAAAAGCCTCTAACTGACTAGATTTGCAGGGACATGTCCCAGCTAACGCTAGCAAAACTGAAACAAAAATGAAAGACTAAATATGAAAATATGTATATTGTCCTCGAAGTATGAGGACTCACCGCTGAAGC
>NW_006243871.1:0-680 GCF_000226075.1 Solanum tuberosum
ACCGGTCTTACCGGTACGGGAACCGGACCGGACCGGATAAAAACCGGTCTGTTTGCCAGCCTTAGTGTTAACTCATGTATTTGTTTATAAAAAATATAGGATTAATGTATTCAATTATACTTGTATTGCCTAATCAATCTTTTAAATTGGATAGATTACTTATGTATCCAGATATACTTGTATGCACAAATCACCATTTCAACTTGTGTTAATATTACAATACATGTATCTATGTATATAAGTATTCTACTATATACAAATTTGACAATCACACAAATCCCAATCTCTTTTTGCTCGTGTTCTTCCTTTACTATTTTTTTTGTATAACTATAACCATTGTAATGTAGAAAGCAAAACAATTCTTCAATCGAACCCCTATATATAAAAATAGATGAAAATATAGATGGATACAATATAATCTTCATTAAAAAAAAAAGATAAAAAATTAATTAAAAGATACTTGATGAATTCAAATCACAATCACACAAACCTCAATCTCTTTTTGCTCATGTTCATCCTTCTACTATTTTTTTTTTATAACTATAACCATTGCAATGGAGAAAATAAAATAATTCTTCAATTGAACCCCTATAAAAATAGATGAAAATATAGATGGATTCCAATATAATCTTCATAAAAAAAAGGAAAAAAAAATCAATTAAAAGATACTCGATGAATTC
>NW_006243872.1:0-680 GCF_000226075.1 Solanum tuberosum
CAATTTCGGTGCCTCCACAATAGATGGTCTTGTGGGTAGGGACTCGTGATTCTTCATGTCTAGCTCATATTTCTTTGGTTTGGACCGGTATTCATACTTATCAAGTGCGGCTACTAACTCATCATACTCTTTAATCCCATCACTATCGAAATTCATCATGACTGCTGGTAGTGCCTCAACACCTAATCGCTCTTCAATTTGCACTTCTGACCCACTCTCCAATCTGTCAGTTATAGCATATACTGTTTGTAGCTCACCATTCTTCTTCATGGATCTACAGATATTGAAAGTTGCTTCTTCATTGTTCAGTCTGAACTTCATCTGTCCCTTTTCCATATCAACCAACGCACGCCCTATGGCAAGAAATGGTCTCCCAAGGATGATAGGGACCTCGAAATCAACCTCACAGTCAAGAATCACAAAATCCGCCGGAAAGATGAAAGACTCTACTTTCACTAGCACATCATGGAGCACACCTATGGGCCTCTTCACAGTCCGATCTGCCATTAGTAACCGCATTGCAGTGGGCTTTGGGTCCCCCAGACCCAACTTCTTGTAAATAGACAAAGGCATGAGGTTGATGCTAGCCCCAAGATCACACAATGCCTTAACAAAGTGTAGCAGCCCTATAGTACATGGAATCTTGAAAGCACCAGGGTCTTCCTTTTTCTGAACAAGAG
>NW_006243873.1:0-679 GCF_000226075.1 Solanum tuberosum
ATGTGCCTTTTATGTATTTATGTTTTTTTGTTTATTTTAAAATAACATATTCTTATTTTCTTTATCTTGTATTTAAAATAAATTTATACACGTACTTTTTTTTTCTTTGCTTTATATTTAAATTTTTCTCAAATACAAAACTTTTTATAGTTTCTTTGTCTTATAAAAAATATTTCTCAAACGCACATTATTATTATTATTATTTGCCATCTTTTTTTTTCAATTAATTTTATTATTCGTTGTATTCAACAATATAGTTATGTAAATATATACAATTACTAGCTTATATATGCGGTAGTGGTTTATTTGTTGCTATTGTTTAGGAGTTAAGTATGTTATTTCTTGGTCTCTAGGCTACAAGATTAATGGAGTTGTTTAGATCAGAATAATTAGGAGTAATTTATGTGTTCCGTTATTAATAGTTTTTTTTTTGTTATCTATTTAAGAACTTTTAATTGAGAAATAAAGAGCACTTCCACTTGCATATCATTTCCCTTTGATTAATGTTACCACAGGGGAGATGAAATCCTTTCTAATAGAAAAGTTATTTTTCAACGAACAATTTCAAGAAACATACTTACTTCAATCACTTGTATTACCTTCTTTAACTCCACCAAATGATTTCTTTGCAGGATTGAATGGCTGATCCAAAATCTAGAACTCGACCATTTCAACGACA
>NW_006243874.1:0-679 GCF_000226075.1 Solanum tuberosum
CCATCGCCACTCCATTTCCTTAATTTTTTCTCTCTCTTAAAATTCTCTCTAAAAAATTTTCTCTCAAAGGCTAAGGAACAGCAGTAGGCCGGAATGGCCACAGAGCTGCCGGGGAAGCAGCTCCAACCGCCGGACCAAGCTCAGTCGACGTGAAACTCCATCAGCTACAAAGCCCAACAGGGCGCTACACCTGAATCATCAGATAATTCCTCGAAAATGCGACGCATTGAGGCGATCCATGTCGCGATTTCGGAAGAGAGAAGAGGAACTAGACTGGGCAAGAAGAATCATTTCCTTAGAACAATCTGGAAAGATTCAGGTTAATTCGATTAGGAATTCTGAATCTCCATCTAAAGATCTACCTAAAGTCGAAAAATGAAGCAATTCCATCGCTCAAATTGGGAGATCTGAGACGGCGATTTCTGGAGAAATCTCGAAAAAGTCACATCCGATGCACCTTCAAATTCGAGCAACCTCTGATGAAATGAATGACATTTCAACCACTGGGGAATCTTCCCCAAGTCAAGGAGTACATCTTACCACAATCTCAGCTCGATTGGATGGTGGAATCGCCGGCGGAGTAAATTCCGACCAAGTCAACAGAACTCCGGCCAACAATGGCGAAGAAAATTTCCAGCAAACGCATCCCTGTGATAAGGATAACTCTCCTGAGGTAATA
>NW_006243875.1:0-101 GCF_000226075.1 Solanum tuberosum
TCACGAAATATTTTGGCAAAAATTATCTCGAAATTTCAGATCACCAAAAAGTCCATGGATTATTGCACATGAAAATCGGCAAAATTGGGGGGTTTCCTGCT
>NW_006243875.1:421-679 GCF_000226075.1 Solanum tuberosum
AAAAATTATGTCAGAATCCAGATCACCAAAAAGTCAAAGGACTATAGCATACGAAAATCGGCAAAATTTGGGGTTTACCTACTGTGGGGCATATTTGACCTTTATAATGGGACGTTTTGTCGTGAGGGCTAGCTGGCTCCATAGGTAAGGTCTTAACGGACGTCCACAAAAAATTTTGGCAAAAATTATATCAGAATTATAGATCACCAAAAAGACCATCTATAGCACATGAAAATCGGCAAAATGGGGGATTTACCT
>NW_006243876.1:0-679 GCF_000226075.1 Solanum tuberosum
AGCTTGTGAAATATTGGGACGGTTGATTATGTGTGTTGAAGTGCAAACTGTGATGTTTTATTCGTGCTACGTTGTATTTGATTGAGAATTATTAGGTTGGGCTGATTATCTGATTTAGTTTGTAGTTGTGGAGATTCGGTTGGAGAGAATTGGAGTACATGTGTTCTATACTATTTTTCCTTGAGTTACTGGATTGTTTGTTGAGTATCGTGTTGTTTGGTATTCACCCCTTGCTTGTACACTTGTGTAGGTAACGAGCTCGGATCCACGTGGTTACTCTCTCTTCTCTTCTACATCCAAGTCTTAGTTTGGAGATTAGTGAGGTAGCGTCTTGTCATCTCAGTAGACCCTCTTGCTCCTTATTTATGATATTGTTCTATTCTACAAACAATATCATTTGAGACTTGTATTTTCTTTTAATTCTATTATAACACATTAGAGACTTGTACACATGACAACCAAGTTTTGGGGATATATTTAAGTTTATTATGAATTTCCGCATTATTTTATAGTACTTGACTTTTATTTTCGTTTTACTTTCATATTATCGTATTATTTGGGTTTTATACTAAGTTGTCTTGGTGGGATAAAATGAGTGTCATCTCATCCGTTTTTGGGTCGTGACAAATGGATAACCAATTTAGTATATGGTACTAAATAATTTTGAGGAAGTGGCAAC
>NW_006243877.1:0-679 GCF_000226075.1 Solanum tuberosum
GTGTTTAGTCAGAAAGAGCTTAACCTCAGACAGAGAAGGTGGTTAGAGTTACTCATAGATTGTGACATGAGTATTATTTATCAACCAGGTAAGGCTAATGTTGTTGCTGATGCTTTAAGCAGGTTGTCTATGGGTAGTACCACCCATTTTTGAGGAAGATAAGAAGAGTTAGCAAAAGAGGTGTATAGACTTGCACGACTAGGAGTTCGACTAATGGATTCCACAGAAAGAGGAGTAGTAGTGATGAATGGGGCTGAATCATCATTACTGTCAGAAGTAAAAGGCGATCAAGACCAAGACCATATCTTGCTTGAATTGAAGGCAAATGATCATAAGCAAAAGTACTAGCTTTTGAACAAGGGGAGATGGTGTGTTGAGACATCAAGATAGGTTGTGTGTACCAATGGTGGATGGAACCCAAGAGAGGATCATGGAGAGAGCTAATAGCTCCAGATATTCCATTCATCCGGGTTCCACCAAGATGTACTGTGTCTTGAGAGAAGTCTATTGGTGGAATAGTATGAAGAAGAGATATCCACATCTCTTCGAAGCCATAGAAATTCCAGATCAAGGTACTAATCCTTTCTTAGTATTTATTTACAAGTGAGCATATTGTTTGTTGGGTGTTTGAACCTGATGTTACCACCTTTAGCCTAATAAGAGTAATCTCATTCGAGGA
>NW_006243878.1:0-678 GCF_000226075.1 Solanum tuberosum
GGCCTTGATGAAATATAGCACCCTTAGGGAACCTATTTTCCAATCGGGCCCTCTTGGCCTCGTGCCCTCTTTTCTTCCTCAATTTCTCCTCCTCCATTTGCTCGGCATAAGTCATCAACCGAGACAAATCCATATCTCCAAATGAGCATAGCGGAACGACACTCCTCACTAACCAAGTCGGATATAACCCATCACAAATTTGTTCATCCTCGACCTAGAGTCGGCCACCAAGTGAGGTGCATACTTGGAGAGTTGGACAAATTTGAGGGCATACTCCCTCACACTCATAGCTCCTTGCTTCAAGTTCATGAACTCCACCAACTTTGCCTCCCTAAGCTCAAGAGGGAAGAACCTATTAAGGAAAGCAAGTTTAAACTCCTCCCACAACACCACATAGCCATTACCTTTCTTACCCTTCCATTGATCAAACCAAATTTGAGCAACCCCCATGAGTTGGTAGGCCGGCAATTCCGCCTTCTCACAAGCACCAACCTCCATAATGTTCAAGATTTTGCATACCTCATCGATGAACTCTTGCGGGTCCTCATCCACCTTTGAACCATGGAAGACCGGAGGGTTCATCCTCATGAAATCTCTCACCCTTTCCCCCGGGGTGGTAGTTCGAGGAGCTTGGGCTCCTAATTGCACTTGGTTAGCTACCACTTGTGCAAGCATAGT
>NW_006243879.1:0-678 GCF_000226075.1 Solanum tuberosum
AATTGATTAAAATTTAAAATATTTAAGAAGAAATCTACTATCAAAAATCTGCGCGGACAAATTCTCTAGTTTAGATATAACATCAAATGCTTACATCTTTTACAAAAGAAGAGGAGTAGGGACTCATGTTTTGATAGAGTAAATACTGTTATTTACCGTATATATATCTTTACTTCAACTTAGTATAATGTCATCCGATGTAGTCTAGTTGGTTAAGATACTCGGCCCTCACCCGAGAGACCCGGGTATAAGACCCGGCAACGGAATTATTTTTAATTTATCTATCTCATGCCTAATGAAATTCTTGATAATCATTTTTTTTAATCTTATGCCTAATGTAAATCATATGCCTTCAGTTTGCACAGACAAGTTACTATGAAATGTTCAATGCTTTTGTTAGTACAGTTGACTACATAGTCGGTTTCTAATTTTCTATACATGTATTCAGTTGACTACTGTTATTTATGGGGTAAATAAATAGGAGTAATCCGTTACTGAATATTAAAGAGAAAACTGAATACATGTATAGAAACCGACTGAATTAGATATATGAAAGAGGAAAATTACAGTCTCGACTCATAAAAGTAGAATGTCGAATTGTTGATCAATAGTCAACTGGGAGAAGAAAACATACGCCTGCTCGGTAAAATCTGGGGAACATCTTTGCACCTGCAAACC
>NW_006243880.1:0-678 GCF_000226075.1 Solanum tuberosum
ATGTTCTATAATGTGTTTGTCATGTACTCTTCTCTAACACAAATAATGAACTTGATACATTAAAATGATTTTTTAAAAATTTTAAAGGCGTCCGATCGATTACAACAACACATATTTATGAAGTTGTTTTGTACTTTAATCAAATAATTTTTTACAATAAATTTTAACAATTCTTGACAAATAAGCAGGAAGAACAAAAATTAAAAGTTTAAAGGAAATAATTTGAATAACTAATTAAGTTGGAGAATGAGAGAGACTTGAATTTTTTTTTAAGAAAAAAAATATGTAACACATTTTTTCCTCGAAAATAAGTGTCTTTAAAAGAGTCTGAATAAGAATAAGACTCTTTCAGAGATCTGATTTATTCAGACCCTTTCAGAGTCATTAAGAGATTTTTAAGTAGAAAAAACAAACACACTTAATAACGTAATGTCTGAACCATTAAGACTCAGACCTCCATTAAGTGCAAACAAATTAGATCTTAAACAAGTTGTTTGCGCGGTTGGTCCCAATACAAAGAAGAAGACGAAAGTGTGTGGGGGTGGGGGGGAGGTGTTAATTAAAAAAAGATTTTTTTTTTTTTTGAATTCTTTACATAGAGTTTCTAAAAAGTTGGATTCAATTGCCACATCATTGTTTCATTAGTACAACTGCTATGTATTTGCTTTTGAGATACAC
>NW_006243881.1:0-678 GCF_000226075.1 Solanum tuberosum
TACTATACTGTTGAGAGACGCATATCCAAGCACGAGTTTGAAAGATAGCTAGTAGACCTGGGGAGTTATATAGGTTTCTTGCGAGAGTGGTCTTTCCCAACCCACCCATACCATAAATTGAAAGGACATTTCGACGAGACTACTTTTTGAGAATTTCATCAAGTAGTCTTTGAAAGACCTCTTGAAAGCCAACAAAGAGTTGATCTTTCTCTGCATAGGACACTGCTCTCCTCAATGTTCTTATTAATGAGGAAGACGGATCATTTGGCCTATTACTTGGCCCTTCTCTAGCATTAATATTCATATGAGTAATACCATAGGTATCTCGTTTTCGAGAGATATCCATGACTCTTTCCTTGAGGGACTGGATTTCCTTCCCAATGTTGTGGAATTTGGCCTCTTTCTGATGGATGCAAGAACAAGCCTTGAGACGATCAACAAATCCAACAGCATAATCACCATCTTTTGCCGCATCCAAACTGTATGCTTCTAAGATGTACACAGCTTCATTAGCAACGGACGTGATTTCAAATATCCATTGCTGCACGAGGTTATCTTGTTCTTGCTTTTTTTGGGCATCTTTGAGGAAAGCTTGCATGAAAGACAGTTCATTTCTCAGCCAAAGAACGTTCTCTCTCAGACTTTGGCGCAGGGAAACTTCCTCTATGAGGAAATCCC
>NW_006243882.1:0-678 GCF_000226075.1 Solanum tuberosum
TGTGTACTTGACGAAATGGAGGGAAAGGGTAATGGAGAGGAGCCAAATCCCTATCTCACTGATTACCCAATTGTTTATAGTTTAGTGATTTTATTATGTTATATTATTAAATAAATTATTGATATAATTGTTATATTATTTAATTTTATGTTGTGAGACCCCATGAGGAAGGCTCTACTTAACTGGGAAGACAGGGTACTACTCATACACCTATAGGTGAGCATCTACACTACTATGACATGCCTTAAGCTATTTCTATTTTTTCTATCACTTGTAGCTACCATTTCTAACCGTGGTGAATTATCTAGTCGAATTCTTGCTCCTTATAGTTTACCTCCACCGGTAACGAAGATTAGGAGTCTGGCTGCTTATTTTTGAAGTGTTAGTGGTTACAGCAATCACCGTTACAGAGAATATTATATTGGATGCATACATACTAGTAACAGATGTTGTGTATGAAAAATGACATCCATTTAATTAGAGCCCTCTCTTGTAGATATGGAAAGAAGCAAGCACAAACTATTACCCCCTTCAGGACTAGTCGGTGCATCTTTACGTTTCCCACACCTTCCCTTTCATGCATGCTCATCTTTACGTTTCTCTCACATTGGTTGGAGAATTGACTTCTGAAAGATGTTCACGATGCTCGGAACTCTTACCTTTGCATTTATCTTCAGG
>NW_006243883.1:0-678 GCF_000226075.1 Solanum tuberosum
CTTTCAACAAGAAAGTAAGATTGAGGCAGTTTGAACCTGGACAATTGGTGTTGAAGCGAATATTTCCACACCAAGATGAAGCTAAGGGGAAGTTTGCACCTAACTGGCAAGGACCTTACATGGTTCACCGAGTACTGACTGGAGGAGCTTTAATTCTAGCAGAAATGGATGGTAAAAATATGGCCAAAAAGCTATCAATGCAGATGCGGTTAAGAGATACTACATCTAGAGGTTTCTATTTCACTTTCTTGTAATCTTTTGTCATGTATTGGAAAACTACGTCTTGACCTGATTCTCATGGCGGGATACGTAGGAAATCCACATCGGATTTGGTCTTTTAATAGGTTTTGCAAAATTTCCTTTCCATGTAATATGAACTACGCTTGGCCTGATACCCTTGGTGCGATACGTAGGCGGCCTATATCGGCTTCGGTCACTTTATTAGATTTTTTTTTTATTTTTTTTTGTTTCTTTCTTCTCTCCATTATTTTGTATGTAGCGAACTACGTATGGCCTGATTCCGTTTGGATACGTAGGCAACCCGAGGAGGGTTCGGCCCCTTTATTTCATTTTTAATTGTAACCTTAGGTTATGTTTGGCTTGGTGCTTTGATAGAATAGTGTGCAGCCTATAGAAGGTTTAGTATCATCGTGACCAAAAGACAACGTATCTCTTTCG
>NW_006243884.1:0-677 GCF_000226075.1 Solanum tuberosum
TTATTACAAATAAGAGAGTTACTAAGGGAAATTTATTTTATATAAAATTTTATACGGCAACAGCAGAGATATTATATGAGGAAATGAAACCTCCGATACAAGTGGTAAAGATAGGACTAACAAAAGATATGATAATACCGGAAGATATCGAACAACAACCAGAGATACAAAAAAATGAGATACCCAGTTTTTATGCCAATATAAGAATAATTGGTATATCAACCATTATACAAGAGCTAGCAAATAATTATTTAAACGGAAACGCTATATGGGGCTACTATGCAAGAGATCAGTTAATGATCTATTCAAATTCAAGGGAGCTAAGGAAAGCAGATATGGATGAAGTCCAGAGATGGATTTTATCATTACTTAAGCCAGAAAAAAGACCTACAACACGAGCACTAAATACAGGATTTATTGCAACAGAGTTATTAACCAGATATTGCAAGCTAATTGGTCACAAATACCCTGACCACATATGTTCAAAATGCAATGGAGAAGATAACATAATTCCAGATGTCGATTTAGAGTAAAAGAAGACGATGAAGATAAGATCCAGACAAACAAGATAAGATATGGACAAGATAAAAGAAGATAAGATACAAGATGGCAGTCAAAATACACGTGAATAAATAGATAGGTGTAATATAATGTAATGTAAAGCACTTTGCAAAGTG
>NW_006243885.1:0-677 GCF_000226075.1 Solanum tuberosum
GCTAGACTAATTAGGAAAAGACCCAACTGCCCCTAGGGAAATAACTGTCGACCCCATACGATGGTCTGACCAACAAATTATGGTTTGACTGACGGTCTGTCCTACTAGTCCGTCGTCTAGCGTCACAAGGTGAAATTTGAGGCCATGATCCACTAACCTAACTCCACGGACCATGGACCCAACGACAGTCCTTTGGTATAAGACGTTGTTTGTGGTTCCCTGAGCCTATTTGGGTGGTCAATCCATGGATCGGACCTACGGTCCGTGCCTTGCCACCATCCGATGGCACCAGATTCTTCTGAAAACTGAAATGTTGCCCTTTCTTGAATCCGAGGTGTTACATTATCTTCCTCTTGGGATCATTCAGCCTCAAATGAGATTCAAGATGTCACTAGAGAGGTGAAAACTAAATCTAATAGCCCATCATGCATGCCATGCACATATCCGAGGTGGAAACATCAACTCCAAGCTAAAATATCTTTAAAACATCACATCATGAAGTCTATATGTAAATCATACTCAAATGAACGTAAACATGTATGAATCAATTAAGTAAACTCATTTTCTCAAAACTTAAACTCTTTTTATGAACATGCATAAATGAGGAAATCATTGAAATGTGTAAGACTCATGACACTAAGAGAGTAAACCATGAGGAACTCATTACCTCAAGCTAG
>NW_006243886.1:0-262 GCF_000226075.1 Solanum tuberosum
TTGATTGTGATGTTGAGATTCTTGTTGATTGGGACTTGTTTCCGGTTGGGATTTTTGAGTTGTATTCTATTGAATGTTGGGGGATTTTATGTTCTAAGTGATTGAGGGTTGGAACCCTTGAAGCTAGAGAGTTTGGAGTTGGTAACGTGAAGGAGAAAGTCGGGCAGCTTGCGAGTAGCCAAAGTATTTTTTGGGAGTAGTATTGAGCACCGAATTGGGGACACGAGTTCATATTAACTCAACTCTCCATAAGAACCATGCG
>NW_006243886.1:541-676 GCF_000226075.1 Solanum tuberosum
ACGTCATGTTTTAAATAGTTTTACAAGCTTTATATGTTGCATGTGTCTTATTGCTTTATATATTGAGTTCAGTTATTCATGAGTTGAATAGAGCCAAGGTAAGTGTTCTCTTGTATTTCTTTCAAGCTTAAGTCG
>NW_006243887.1:0-676 GCF_000226075.1 Solanum tuberosum
ATCAACATATTTCCCTGTTTCATTAAAAAAAATAACAGTTAGTCTTATATAATACAAAGCAATTATAAATATGTTGTATTTATATTAACTTTCCATACCAAAGATAATACAAATTTAATCCACAACTTCATTCTACTCACACAAAAATTACACACACTCATCATTACTTATTCATACAAATATCATTCAGACAGTATACCAGAATTCATACCATATAGATTTCATAAAAAGAAAACATTTCACATTTCATACCAACTTAATACACATTTCATACAAATAATCATACTTCTTGCTCTTTTTTTTTTTTTACACAATACAGATTAATTTTTCATACCAATTTCATTCTATTCACACAAAATTACACACAATAGTCATTATTTATTCATAATCATTACTTATTCATACAAATATCATTCCAAATAGTATACAAGAATTCATACCATAAAACACATTATATAAAAAATAACATTTCACATTTCATACCGACTTATTACACTTTTAGTCTTAGTTTATTGAAGTCTGAAGTTACATTAGTATTTATATCAAAAGTATCTTAAAATTTACAATGAATGGTATGAAAAATGTATTTTATGATGTTTAGTAATGTTAAATTTTCAAAAACTAACATAAAATTTATACTCTTATAAACAGATTTCATACATGAGTAATGAGTTAT
>NW_006243888.1:0-676 GCF_000226075.1 Solanum tuberosum
AAATAATCAGTGCTACTATTACTTGCATTCTTATCTTCTTCTTTTTTTGGGGGGTCATTTTACATTTCTACTATTTATCAACTCCAGGAAAGTTTCTCAAGGACTCAACAGAACAATAATGGATCTTAAGCTTGGTTTTTATGTTCTCTCCCTAAATATCCTAATTCAGCTGGTAATTATCACTCTCTTCTCCTCACTCTTAACTACACTTTTTATATAAACTGTAATTAAAATGTTAAGAGCATTTATATTATATGTTGCTTACTTTGGGATCGTTTGGTAAGATGTATAAGAATAGTGTTGAATGTGGTGTATTAGCAATCTAGACATTAGCGATGCTGGTATTAATAATACTTGAGTTAAAGTGTTAAACCCCTTTGCATTACTAATACTATGGATTTTTTCATGTATTAGTTATGCATAACTTAATACTACCAAATAGAGAGTATAACTAAAAGTGTACCAAACAAAGTAAAACTAATGCATGCATTACATTTTCTAATGCATTCTTCCTAATGACTTGTAGGTTGCTTATGGAGCAGAAGCTAGGAAAATGGTTGAAGGGAACCTGCAGGGCAAAATATTGAACTCTCCACTTGCTCAAATTGGTGCAACATCATATGGAAATTTGCAAAATACAGACGACACTCAAAATTACTTGATATACAACAACAAA
>NW_006243889.1:0-676 GCF_000226075.1 Solanum tuberosum
TATGATCTAAATCGATAAATGTTATTAGTGGAATTCAACCATATAGTTTTATCTATGTGGAGTAGAATTCAAAATGAGTATATTTTCTTCGACTTGTTTGGAATTGAGATAATAAAAAAAGTAAATAATATGATTGGGTGCGTGATTAGTTCCCCAAAATAAACATATTGGATTAATTTATTGAATATCAACTTCACAGTATGAATCGATCCCCAAGATTGATTTAATTTATCAGTCATTAACTTCGCTAATTATTGATCCACAGTCATTTTTTAAATTAAAGCATTCACGTTATTAGTTGAAAAATATTACTATAATATAATTGGTGACTCTTAATTTTAATTATTTAAGGAAACAATATAGTTGGTCACACTTCTGATCAAGAATCTCTAATACAAACAAGAGGAACAGTAGGAAAAATGTACAATTTGTTACTAAACTAATTCATTTTAACAGATAACTTAAGGCCAAATTCAAATAAATAAATTGAATTTTATGACTTCTTGCAAAATATCTTTATATATTTTTATTTTTATTTTAAAAAAAGACGTGCCACACTTAAACCATTTGAAGTTTCCAATGGACAAAATGACCTTTCATATGTTTTTTTTTAATTCAATGACAAAATAATAGTCATGCTCAAGTTAATGTAATTAATTTATTTGTAATTTTTAAA
>NW_006243890.1:0-676 GCF_000226075.1 Solanum tuberosum
ACCAAACAAAAAGGCCGATAAGTGAAGCCGAGGCCGATGAGTTCTGGAGAAAAATACAGCTGAAAGATTAATCAAATGTGAAGCATTTGGAGAAGACGACAGCTCAGATATCTGTGTGGGCCTTATTGATTAGTTCGCAGTTGCATAGGAAGGCTCTGATGAGGGCTTTGGATAATACTTATTTATCTGTGGGTACTAATAGTGACAATCTTGCAGCCATGATAAACAAGGCATTCGAGGACATCGAATCAGTTTTTGTGACGAAGAGCTGCACTTTGAAGGTAGGCTTCACAACAAAGCTCTGCACGTCACCATCAAATGTCGGGACAAAGTTATAAATCATGTTTTGGTCGACGATGGGTCCGGTCTCAATATCTGCCCGCTATCATCCCTCAAACAGCTGAAATTCGACGTGGGAAAGGTTCAACCAAACTAAGTTAATGTGAGAGCTTTCGATGGAGTGCAGAGAGACACGATAGGGGCAGTAAACTTAGGAAATCAGATGGGCCCTACAGAGTTTAACGTGGAGTTCCAGGTGTTGGATATCAACACTAGTTACAACCTGCTTCTAGGAAGACCGTTTATCCATATGGTCGGGGTTGTGCCATCTACCTTTCACCAACTGATAAAATTAGTTTTTAAGGACCAAGAATTGGTCATTCATGGTGAGGGGAGT
>NW_006243891.1:0-675 GCF_000226075.1 Solanum tuberosum
GATATGCCACTCCCAATCGTTGGATTGCATCAACCAAGACAAGTTTTTCTTACTATTATCAGGAGTTTCCACTAACATTTGCCTGACTTTTTCTTTCAACTCTTCAAGTTCAAGTTTTTCTTGGCTACTAATTTCCTGCATGCACCAAATGTTAAGGGTTATTGTTCTACTTTCGTAGATGGGATCTGGAGAGGGCAGTGTGTATCGTATCCCTACCTCATGGAGGCCGTAGAGACACTGTTTAATTTCTGAAAAATCATCAGATCAAGTAATGCAAATCTTAGAATAATAGACTACGAGACAGTGACGTAGCCACATATAGCCTAGGGTGGTCAATCGGACACCCTTCGTCAAAACAATATATTATATATATATAAAACTGTATGAAATATATTGGTCAAAAATTATTTGTCATACATATATATCAATTTGAACACCTTTAACGAAATTTTTGATTTCAGCACTGCAGTATGAGAATAATGCTAGCTACTGTGACTACTGATATGAACAAAGAAACAAATACGATACACCAAACTACCACCAAACCTATCTCACAGGAAAAAAAAAAACTAGAGATATATGAGTGCCTTCATGTGTACATAACATACTGTGAGTTGAGTGTAGGAGAGAAAACAGTTTCCCCAAACACTTGAGTGGTAATTTGCCAATAGACGT
>NW_006243892.1:0-675 GCF_000226075.1 Solanum tuberosum
GCAAATGGGAGGAAATTGTTCCAAAGGGAACATCATTAGAACTCGATGTATGGCCAGACCTTCAAATAGTGTCCAGTGAAGTCATATCTCGTACATCATTTGGGAGTAGCTATGAAGAAGGAAGAACAGTATTTGAACTTCAGAACGAACAAGCTGAGTATGTAATCAGAATAGCATGTTCAATTCATATACCAGGATCAAGGTACAACAATTTATGTACATCACATTTCCACGTTCGACACTTTCTTTTGTGCTTGCAAAATCTCTCTGTAATTAAATATGAAAAATCTGATCCTTAACAATTTTTCTACTGAAAGACTTTTCTTGTAATTTGAATAACTTTGTTTATATAGGTTCTTGCCTACTAAAATGAACAGAAGAATGCTGAAAATTGAAAAGGAAATACAAACGACAATTAGGCGTATCATTGACAAAAGATTGAGAGCAATCGAAGGAGGGGAGACTAGTAAAGATGACTTATTGGGCATATTACTTGAATCCAATATGAAAGAAATTGAACTTCATGGTAGAAAAGATTTTGGAATGACTATATCAGACGTGGTAGACGAGTGCAAACTATTCTATTTTGCTGGACAAGAGACCACTTCAGTGTTACTCGTATGGACAATGATTTTGCTCTGCTTACATCCAGAGTGGCAAGTACGTGCCAGAGAG
>NW_006243893.1:0-675 GCF_000226075.1 Solanum tuberosum
CCAATGGATTACAAATTTTGCCAATTTAAGTTAAAACGTAACCAAATTGAGTTTAACTAGTGATTTGGCTAAAAATTATGAACTAATATAATCCTATTAACAAAACCAAAACAACCATATTCTTATTTTTAATCTTAAAAGTAATTAGTTTAGTCAAATGCATAATGATCTGAACTATAATAATTAAATCTTTAATGAGTATATGCTATTGTTATATCACACAAGCACGTAAACACCATATTATGTCGCCACACAAGTCCAAAATTGATTGTGAGAAAGAAATTTAAGTTATATTACAAGATCACATATATGAAACATTCTTGACTAAGCAAAGGAGAAGCTTTTAATTGCAACAACAAATCATTTAAGAACGGAAATGACCACAATATATCCATTTAAGCTATTTTGACTTCATGATACGAATGCGATCCAGATTTCCGAGGAAAAATGCTTTAACAACACTTACATTACAAAGTGATCAAAAAATACATGTTCAGACCAAAAACTAGACGTGTGAGGATGGATTTGTATCAAGATTCAAGCAAGATAATAGATAAATCATAAAAATAAGAAATTTTAATAAAAAACAATGAGGAAATAAGTGGTTTTAAACCTCTACGACAACGACAACGAGCTAACGACAACGAGCTCACGATAACGAGCTTCCATCACCTA
>NW_006243894.1:0-310 GCF_000226075.1 Solanum tuberosum
TTCTTTGGATACCCATGAAGTTTATTAACTTCCATTTTCACTTAGTTTTGAAATCTAAAGTGGTTTCCATCTCATCTCCAAAATCTTCAGTGAGACTTATCGGTTTCGCACCTACACCAAATTGAGAAAACTTTTTATCAAGAAGATTTTCAAGGTCGTGCATAGGTCTAAGAATAAAATCCTGAATCTCAGGAGGCCTTTGAATATGAACATCAGGCTATTTAAACGGAGCTTGAGGAGGATAAATGGATTGAATAATATTACCTGATTCATCTTTGTAAGATCGTTCAAGAACGTTGATGAATAAAGG
>NW_006243894.1:477-674 GCF_000226075.1 Solanum tuberosum
ATTTAAAAATTCGTTTTGAATATATTTTCTTGCCAGTGAACCTGGACTAAAATCAATTTGATGTTCACTCATCATTAAGTATCATTAAGATTAAAATCCATCTCGGATACAGAAGGAATATCCTTATCAAAAATATCAGATACTTTATCATTCATTTGAACAATGTTTAACTGAGGATCAATTTTAATTTTTTGTTT
>NW_006243895.1:0-674 GCF_000226075.1 Solanum tuberosum
TTAGAGAGATTATTTATCAAAAGGTGTTATCATCAAAAAAAATTCTGTCTTAATATTGATGAACCGTTCTTTGACATGTTTACTTTTATGTAAAGGGCGGAAAAGATGGCAATCCACCAGATTTGGCAACTATCTTTTACGAGACTCGCAAGAAGAATAACACACTTGTTGATTCTGAAACAATCGAGAAGCATGTGCGTTTGGTTAATTGAACATGTTCTTAACATTTACTTATTCTGGGATCTGGAAAAAAAAATCTCCTCTATACACTTTGTGGGCTCAAATTCAAGAATTGGTGGAGTCTGAACCATCACTTTCTAGCATAGAAATTGTTGAGAAATGCTTTGGACCTCAAAGTCGTAGTCATGTATTTGGCTTTGTACAGTGGTACATCTATAGTAATTCCTCGTTTCGTGAATACATTTAGACTTTCCCTGCTGTTTAGAACATGTACAATGTAATGCTATATTTTTTCAGCACACTAACTCCTGATAAAATTTTACAGAGAACAAGGCACTTTTGACTATTTAAGGATTTTCAAGTGAGGATAACAAACTCATTTAGAACATGTAAGCTCTTCTTCCTCTCTCAACTGTAACTTTTTGACTATGTTTTGTTCATTGTAAAATTTAGTTTGCGATTATAGTTTACTCATCACAGTATAAGTACTTCTT
>NW_006243896.1:0-674 GCF_000226075.1 Solanum tuberosum
TTAGGCTTAGCAGGATGCTACAGAAGATTTGTGAAAGACTTTTCCATTAATATCGCCTCTCCTTTGACTAAACTCTTGCGAAAGGAAGTAAAGTTTATTTGGGATGACAAACGCCAAAAGAGCTTTGAAACTCTCAAATCCTTGTTGACTCAAGTGCCTATACTTACTCTACCCATTGAAGGGAAAGAGTATGTAGTATATAGTGATGCTTCTCACAATGGTCTAGGATGCGTTTTGATGCAAGAAGGGAAGGTTATTTCTTATGCCTCTAGGAAATTAAAACCGCATGAATTGAATTATCCTACTCACGATCTTGAACTTGCTGCTATAGTGTTTGCTTTGAAAATATGGCAGCATTATTTGTATGGAAAGATATGTCATATATTCACTGATCACAAGAGCTTAAAGTACTTGGGTACTCAGAAGGAGCTAAGCCTTCGACAACGTAGATGGCTTGAACTCATCAAGGATTACGACTGCACGATTAATTATCATCCAGGTAAAGCCAATGTGGTTGCAGATGCTTTAAGTCGAAAATCCGTTGCAAGCATTTCTTTGAGTCCTTTACCCTTGCTTTTTTAGTTAAGAGCCATGAATGTTTGTTTTACATCTTATTCAAACGGTTCAGTTATTGCTAGTTTGCAAGTAAAGCCAATATTACTTGAACAGGTGAA
>NW_006243897.1:0-674 GCF_000226075.1 Solanum tuberosum
TGTTTACTATGCCTCTCGATTGAGTATGATGTCTGAGACTCTGGTAGCGCCTTTGCGTGTGTTGACCCCCGTGGGTGAGTCTATAGTAGTGGATCAGGTATTTCGATCTTGCTTAGTTACTATCCAGGGGCGTGACACCCGGGCTGACCTTATATTGCTTGACATGGTTGATTTTGATGTGATTCTGGGCATGGATTGGTCATCCCCTTATCGCGCTGTTTTAGATTGCTTTTTCTAAGACCATTACCTTAGCTATTCCCGGTATTCCTCCGGTGGTGTGGCACGGATCTCGTGGTAGCACACCAATTGGGGTTATCTCTTTTATTCGTGCTAGGAGGCTATTGGCTAGTAGATGCTTATCATATTTGGCCTATGTGCGTTTTGTGAGTAGGGAGGTTCTTCCGGTTGAGTCAGTTCGTGTTTTTCGTGACTTCTTAGATGTGTTTCCTACTGACCTACCTTGCCTACCCCCAGAGCGTGATATTGATTTTCCGATTGAGCTTGAGCCAGGTACTTGGCCTATTTCTATTCCGCCATATCGGATGGCTCCGGCAGAGCTCAAGGAGCTCAGTGTTCAGCTTCAGGATCTCTTGGGTAAAGAATTTATCAAACCTAGTGTATCACCTTGGGGCGCTTTTGTTCTTTTTGTTAAGAAGAAGGACGGTACTATGCGC
>NW_006243898.1:0-97 GCF_000226075.1 Solanum tuberosum
GACTAGCAGCCCATCATGCATGAAACATCAAAATAATCCACAATTCAAATGAGGAAACTTCAACTCCATCTCAAACATAATCAATGCAACACAAGGA
>NW_006243898.1:102-674 GCF_000226075.1 Solanum tuberosum
AGTAGGAACTACATCTAACAACCCATTATGCATGAAACTCAACATTTCTCATATTCGTGGGAGGAATTACCTTCTCCAACTAAAAACATGCTCAACACAATACCATGGATCCAATATGCAATTACTCTCAAAAGCATACTAAATCATGTTCATCAACTCATCTTCTGAAGTCAAATAGGCAACTCATACTAAATGCATAAAAACATAAGGAACATAAATCATGAAAACTCATTTTTCTTACTAAACATGAATTTCTCAAGAACATGCATAACATAAGGAAATCATGGAACAACACATATAACACACTTGACTCCCAAAACACTAAAACTCAAGAGGAACTATTTACCTCAAGCATGAATAGGAGTAGAAGGAAAGAGATGAGGATATTGGGACTTCATATCGGCCTCGGCCTCCCAAGTAGCACCCTCAACTAGGTGATTCCTCCATAAAGCTAAAACTTAATAGGAAGTTATTTCCTTGTTTTCTCATTATCTTGACTTGCCAGTCTAGGATCTCTACCGGAACCTCTTCATATGAAAGACTTTCGTCAACTCCCAACCCATCTAGGGGAA
>NW_006243899.1:0-674 GCF_000226075.1 Solanum tuberosum
CGTCTTCTTCATTCAAAAAGAAAATCAGTAGAACTCCGACATTTATATGATTTAATGGTGGAATTAGATCTACATACGAAGAATGTTGAAATTCCTGCAAAGTGTGGTTCCTCTCAGTCGAAGGATCAAAAGAAGAAGAAAATGAAGCAAAGAAAATGGTGAGTCCGGCAAATCAAAAGGGAAAGAAGAGGAAGGGGAAGATTGTAGAAACCCCTTTTGATTAGAATTCTGATTTTCTTAGTGAAAAAAAAAAGAAAAAAAAGAAAAAAAGCAACAAATGTAGAAATTGCTCAATCTTCAAAACCATCAACAAGAAGAACAACAAAAAAAGAAGGAATCAGAAATTTGAATATCCAAAAAAGGCAAAAAAAAGTTTGTTAGGGTAAAGTATTATATTTTAATTTATTTTCACATTATTCAAATTAGTGATTTTTTTGCTAAAAATATCACATTATGCTTATTGTTGTTTCGAAACTTTTGTTTGGGTGAAACTTGTACGAAATGTGAATAATACTTATATGAATCTGACTTTAATATATGATTTTGGGATATTATATGAAATGTGATATAATATTGGTATGCAAATGGTATGGATTGTGTTTTGACATTGGTATGAAATTAGTTTGATATCAGTAGCTCAATGGTATGAGTTGTTAAATTGGTATGCAAATGGT
>NW_006243900.1:0-674 GCF_000226075.1 Solanum tuberosum
TAAGCAGGACTCGTAGAACTCGTCAACTCCGGTATTCATGCAAACAAAGAAAACGGAAAAAAGAAGTAGTTAGTAAGGGTAAACAGATTCACGATAAGTTAGAACTTGTATTTGGAAGAAAAGAATATAATAAATCATAATCCAGGAATAACCAACAGAGCGGAACATGTGATTAAACATAGACCTCTTTAAATAAGAAAAACAAACCCAACAAGTCGATGTTATTGGCATAACACAAGCTTGTATTTTCAATACAAGAAATATAGTCTCAAATTCATGTTTTGGTGCAGATGGTCATATTTAAGGCCAAGTAATAATATTTCCTTACCCAACATTTATTCTTGTGGTTATCCTGCTTTTAACTTGGCATGATTATATTTAACGATGTAAACAAAAAAAAACTTTTATGAATCAATGCTATACATGAAATAAAACTGGCAACAAAATATTGCTACGACTAAACTTTACCATAACTTAAAACTAAACAAAATATGACTTATTACTTACTAGTACTCATATTCCGGTTAGCATAAGAAAACATACAGTAAATGATTCAGCTTGAAAGAAACACCATTTTTTATGAACTTTATTTATATCACTTCTAACAACAAAAACAGTGTATAAATCAGAATAGGTTCAGATTTTCACCTTTTGTGGAGCAGTGAACTTGGTCG
>NW_006243901.1:0-673 GCF_000226075.1 Solanum tuberosum
TTTCATACAATTTAAGTGAAACATATGTTTGCATGACTTCTTTATAATTGAGGATCCTCCAAATATATCATCTTCACATATTTTGCAACTCTTAGTTGAAATAGTTTTTGCCATGACTTTACTATCATTTTCATTTATTTGCTTGTATATGTGTGGCATATTAATCTTAACACCAAGTCCCAACACGTAACGATCATCAACGAGCATGGAACAATGGCTATATTTATGTGCCAATTTGATCAACTCATCTACAATCACTTTGAATTCGAAGATCAATGGAACTTGACAATTTCTAACTGGTCGTGTATAGCTTGATAAGTCTTTTCTGAATTCTTGATAACTGGTCGTGGACATCCGTTTTTGTATTGTTTGCCAGAAATATCATACAAAAGATGTCCGATTTCACAAATAAATTGAATTACTACTAATTCAAATGCAAAAGAATGATGAAAATTTATGGGGGGTTTTTCAGGCCGCCCTAAGGTGTAATACAAATTAGATTCTTCATAAGCAAAAATCTCCATGGTAAATTAACTTGATTAAAAGATTGTTAGATGGGTTAGGAATTTATAGATATGAATCCTAATTAAACTTTCTCTGAAAAGGATTTAAGTGTTTTACTATAATTTATAGATGGGTTAACATGTATGTTTTCTAATTTTGTATAGTTAAC
>NW_006243902.1:0-673 GCF_000226075.1 Solanum tuberosum
CTCCACAAATTAAAGTCATAAAAAAATATGGAAAATTGCAGATTTCAACCGATAAATATGGATTTTTTTTCATATACGGAGGAAAAAACAAATTGGAGGTAAATTTTTCGACACTTCCCGCCTTTTAATTCTGATTTTAGGGCTTCCTTCTTCCATTCCGAAAATTGCACCTCTTTTTATCAATATAAATTTCAAACAACCGAAAATTTTAGTATTTTCTTCAAAAACTCTTTCGGATGTTCTTGAGGCGAATATATTACTTGAAGTTCTTTAGAGAGATTCTTACAAAAATTTGTGCTTTGAAATAGATTTGGAGTTTGAAGTACTTCTTATATAATTTTTAAATATTATATAATTTCACATGAATAGCCTTCATACATTATATTTATTTGTTGAAATTTTACTATTGATTTGCAGTTTAAAGATTACAAAGAAAACAACAGTAGCCGAACAACATTGGTGTAGATTTCAGGACTCTTTGTGTGAACTTTACAGGTTATTATGTGTTTTTTGTTTTCTTTAATAGTATGGAGATTTAAGGTTTTGTTGGGTAAGAAACTTCAGAAATATTTTTTTCGTTCTGCAAGTATTTACAAAGTTCTTTTATACTACTCAAAAGAAAAATTGTGTAAATCTGGATACTTATTTTTTTACAGTTTTAGTCTAAAATATA
>NW_006243903.1:0-673 GCF_000226075.1 Solanum tuberosum
TCATAGAATTCAATATTTCATCCAATTTATTAAGTGAGAAAATACCCCTAGAGATTAGAAATTTAAAGCCCTGCAAAATTTATTGATCTGTCAAAAAATAATTATTAATTAATTTATTGATCTGTCAAAAATAATTATTGATTAATCTTTCTCTGGCACATAATAGACTAGATGGGCTTATTCCAAGTTCATTTGACAAACTATTGGCATTGAAATTTTTGAATTTGTGTTATAACAATCTTGGGCGTGAAATTCCAAAGTCATTAGAAGCTCTTGTGTGTCTCAAATACTTAGCTTCTCATTCAACAATTTTAGTGGACAGATTTCCATTGGAGGTCCTTTTGCAAATTTCATAGTTTCCCTCATTTCCACATTTTAGTTACGCTTGAGGTTCTTAGCTTTAAATTTACCTCTATTTAATTTTAATAACGTTCAAAATGAAAGAATTTTTGGGTCTCTCATAGTTACTTATTCGTAAAATAGATTTTCAAACTCTTAACACTTTTCAATTACCATACTTGTAATAGTTGTGTCTTATCTAAGTTATGGTTTAATATGTTGCATGTGTTGAAAAAGAATAACTTTGATAAGTTACACTCCTATTTAATTTTTAAAATACAAAAAATAAAATTACTAGTTGTAGACAGTGAAATTTTATTGATAAATTCATATT
>NW_006243904.1:0-673 GCF_000226075.1 Solanum tuberosum
TTTTTTTTTTTGCAGAGAGAAAGAGAAAAGTTTTCTCTCCTGCAATTCCCCTTTCTTGTCTTTGGCTCTTTCTATAGCCTTTTCTAATTTCTAATCTCTAATTTTAAAAAGAAAAAAGAACTTTTTTTCACCTAAAAATAATTATTTTTAAATGTCTCAAATAAATATTTTACAACTTCTAGAAATTAATTTCAATTAGTTAGTTGTCATTTTATTTTTAGTGGTGTCTAAATAAACTTATGTTTATCTCAACAAATTAATTATCAATCATTGGTTAAACTAGTCTAGGGTTTATTTTTACTTTTCTTTTGCATACTTTTTTTTTTAAAAAGGTCTCAAAATTTTATCCTACTACTTTGAGAGATGAATTTTAATTACGATAATAATGACATACTTAGTTTAATTTATAAAGTGGAGTCGATTTTGGGTAAAGTGTTCACAAAAAATGCTTTTGATGACCCTTAGCTCAAGGAAATAAAAAATATAGAAAAAGAAATAATGAAAAATAAAAATGAAGAAAGATAGACAACCTTACAAACCATTATAAGAAGATAAAACGATGATTGAAATGTCAAAAAATCATAAATAATAACCAAACTCAAAAGAATAAGAAGCTTCAAAAGTAATACTACACCTAATATATATATATATTCTCTTATTATATAAGTGGGAG
>NW_006243905.1:0-673 GCF_000226075.1 Solanum tuberosum
GTGGAGGTCCAAAATTAGGTGTCAACAACTGTCCCTCATTTTTCTTGAATTGATACAAGAAATTCGAGAAAAATGAATTTGACTAATCCAATTTTGACCGACCACATCTTCATCTTTATGAAAAAGGGGTTTTTGGTACGGTCTTTAGGAATTGTGGCCGAACCCCAGAAGTGGGTTTCCTACATATCTCAGGCTATATGAGACTTCAGGCTACTTGTAGTTCGATATGCTCGATTTAACGCACGATTCTCTGAAAGAATTTTATAAGTCATCCCGATATCGAATTATGGAGGTACCGAAATGCTTGAGAATAAGATTTAAGAGTGAATGTTTGGAATACAGCTGAGTTTCAACACTGATTCTGTCTACATATCCCTCTACTTAGGGAATCAGGTTGCTTGTAGTTCGACTCCATCGATTGAAAAGGAAATCTATTATGCAAGATAACTTTTGGTTCTGGAAAAGTGACAGAGTAAGTCGAGTATGAAAAGGAGGCTTGCAACCTCTTAGCCATGAGTGTGGTGCACTTCACACCCATAATTAAGAACTTACACGGACATAATTTCCAAAGCTCTTAGTGCATTGTCACTCAGATTGGAAAGCCGCTTCCGGTAGAGACCAAAAATTTCCGGAAGTAAAACTGAAACCGACAAACCTAAGAAAAACCCACATG
>NW_006243906.1:0-124 GCF_000226075.1 Solanum tuberosum
AGGACTCGTTATGGCCAATATGAGTTCCTTGTGATGTTTTTTTGGGTTGACTAACGCCCCTGCCTCCTTCATGGACTTGATGACACGTGTGTTCAGGCCATACCTTGATTTATTTGTCATCGTC
>NW_006243906.1:161-673 GCF_000226075.1 Solanum tuberosum
AATGTAGTAGCGGACGCCTTGAGTCGGAAGGCAGTGAGTATGGGTAGTCTAGCCTTCTTATCTGTTGAGGAGCGACCCTTAGCTTTGGACATTCAGTCCTTAGCTAATAGCATGATTCGGTTGGATATCTCAGATTCTAGACGTGTCTTGGCCCATATGGGAGTTCAGTCTTCCTTGCTTGACAGGATCCGTGGTTGTCAGTTTGAGGATGAGGCCTTGGTGGCCCTTAGAGATCGAGTGTTAGCGGGTGATGGTGGTCAGGCTACCTTAGATCCTGATGGAGTGTTGAGATTCGCCGGCCGCATCTGTGTTCCGAGAGTTGGGGATTTGATACAGTTGATACTTTCTGAGGGCCATGAGTCTAGATACTCTATCCATCCGGGCACAGCGAAGATGTATCGTGATCTGAGGCAGCATTACTGGTGGGGTGGCATGAGGAGAGATATTGCTAACTTTGTTTCGCGTTGCTTGAGTTGTCAGCGGGTTAAGGCCGAGCATTTGAGGCCTGGTGG
>NW_006243907.1:0-672 GCF_000226075.1 Solanum tuberosum
TCTATGAGAAATACTTTTGAGAAAATATATACAAAAACATCTTTTAGAAATTCGATCAAATACTAATTGGCCAAAACAAATAGCTCCTCACCAAAAGTGCTTGTTCAAAAATAATTTTTTCACATAAAAATACGTTTCAAAATAAGGTTATTTTAAAAATTAGGTCATACAGATTAAATTATGTATTTCAAAACCAACAAAGATTACCATCTCTCATCGATCATACCATGTTTTTTGCAATTTGAAATATATAACCCTTCCAACTCGTCCAAAATTTAATGGGTTGGGCCACTGGATATGTCAACTAATCAGTCCGTGAAGTAACATACACAATAATTTAATTTTTTTTTCCTATAACCTTTGCATATCATAAACTATATCAAATAAATTGAGATAAATAAAATAATATATTTTGCGTAAAACTTTACCAGGTGACGATATTGAATCTGGGGATTGAATTTCTAGTATCTGAGGATCGATAAAGTAGAGGGAACTACATGGTGGCTACGATTCTTCTTGAGATTTATAGCCATTGCAACTATAACCTACATTCAAAGAGGAATTAAGTTATACATCACAAGTTTTTACGTAGGACACATTTTTTTTTAAATGTTTAGTATGTATTCAAAGTTTGAGGACATATATGTTAATTAGTTGAGGCCAAGTTAAAGA
>NW_006243908.1:0-672 GCF_000226075.1 Solanum tuberosum
AGTTAAATGTCCTATTTATGAGTTATGCCAAAAAAAATAACTCATAAACATGCCCTTTAATTTGATCTCAATTTACATTTATACCCTCTAACTTTGAGTTTGCACAAGTAAACACTTAGGGGTCGTTTGGTACAAACATTGACAATGCAGAGATTAGTAACGCGTGGATTAGTAATGCAGGGATTAGTAGTGCCGAAATTATTTTTGTCAAGTGTTGGTTCATTACTTTCCACTTAATCTTGTGTTTGATTTAAAACTCTACAAAATATTGCTTTCCTATTATACCCTTATGTTATTATGAGATTGTTAATTTCATGTAATTGGGTCAAAGTAGATAACCGCCGAACAATATTATTTTTTTGTAGGATTTTCTATTCCATTTAACAAGTTAAGTCAAATATATATATAAATTGTTATTAATTTTAAGGTGTGATGTACCACTTTTAAGGAGATCATTAATGGCACGGTGTATTTCTAATTTTTTGTTGGTCAAGTATATCTTAAACTTAACATAGATTTAAGACTACTTAAATTGTTCATTACCTAAAGCTTGTTGTTTTTAAAATAAAAAAAAAAATAGTTCAAGTGGTTAATCGACAAACTATCTTGAATAAAAAAAGTCAAGAAAAATGGAGATTTTTTTTTAGTGAAATCATTAAATTACACAATACG
>NW_006243909.1:0-671 GCF_000226075.1 Solanum tuberosum
GCTTTGTGGTCATTCAACGATACGTTGGTATCCCAGAAATGTCCTGTACTGCTGGTTCCCCAGTTCCCTTTCCAGTAAACAAATTTTGCAGCACCTGCTGAGTCTTCATCTGCTACATAAGTAGTGTCTCCAACAGTTACATTTCCTCCACCACAATTTATGTGCAATGAGTACTTGTCTGCAATATTCAAACCAGAGATAGGTTACTAGACTCAATGAATATATTTCAGAAATATAAGACAATGATAAAACTGTTCAGTTCTTGTAGATTGTCATAGAAACTGTCTAGTGCTAAAATGTTTTCCATGACCTAACTAGTTTACAAAAGTAACCAAATTATGCCTTCCTACTCATGTCTATTGATTGTCAACAAGAAGCTGGTAAATCCTGCACAATGGAAAAATATCAAACAAAAGATTTAGATGAGAGGGTAGAATTCTGCAAAGAGTGAGTACTCACCCTCTGAACACGGACTGGCTGAGAAGCACTTTCCGCGCTCTCTGAAGTAGTTGAAAGAGGTGTCAGAGAGGACAAGTCGTTTTCAAAGAATAATAGTCAATAGTTTATTTGACATTAAATACTTACACAAAATTCTCGACCTTAAAGCTTCTGAATAAGTTTCTGATAAGAAAAGAAAACCAAACATGGAATCATCTGAACCATATATGCAT
>NW_006243910.1:0-671 GCF_000226075.1 Solanum tuberosum
AGTTCTACATAATACTCAAAAATCAGTTGAATCCACCCTCCCATTTGCGAGAAAATGAGAGACGATTTCTGGGAGATTCACAGGCGAATCTCCCCAATCGCGACTTCCAGAACGAGGCTCTTTCGAAGAGGTTCGAGCTGGAAAATTCAATAAGGATTACTCCTCTGTGTTTGTAGAACATCTTACTGCACTTTCCAGTAATTTTAACGATGAAGTTAATGGGAATGATTTTACCGGCAACCTCACCGGAGTTCCGGCGAACCATGAAAATGAAAAACTAAGAGAAGAGGAGTGTCTGGAGAATAACAATAGGAATGTACAACAGAGAGATGTAGAACGAGCTCCCAGCAACCTGAATGTTGAAACAAGAGTAAACTCGGTAGAAATGCATACTGAGCACAGTAACAAAATATTGGTTGGAATAAAAATGGTTTCACAAATGCACAATGTGGACGAAGGAATTGCAGTGAACATTGATGGAAAAATTGAGAGCTCTCACCAAAATCAGGTTAGTGAAGTTTCTAAGTCAACTAATTTCTCTTTTCAAGTGAATGCTGGGGAACATGATAAAAGTCACAATATGGAGGGGATGCAGCAGGCTCAGGAGGCACATCATAATACATCTATCATTCAAGATAAGTGTCACGACCCAAGCCTAGGGCCTAGACGTG
>NW_006243911.1:0-670 GCF_000226075.1 Solanum tuberosum
TCTACAAATAATACTCGATATTTTTTAAAAAAAATACTTATAACCTATTTTATTTTATTTTAAAATGAGGCCCCTTAAATTTTGTGGCCTAAGGCAATTGCTTTTTTTGCAATGCTGTAGAGCCGCCACTGCGCTCTACGTTATAAGGTGGGTTTTTTGGGAGTGAAAAAAAGAAAAAGACAGAAAATAGCTTGAGCAAAATTAGTTTAAACACAAATCGAAGTACACTCCGAATAGAGAAGTGAACTCGTTTAGGATCTCGATTTTGTGTCTTTTGGTGTCGTCCATTGCTTCCTTACAAGTTCATTTTGAACTCGAGATAGTTGCTCGGACTCTGCCCAGGTCCTTTGTTTGTTGTTCGTGGTTAAGGCTGCGTAGTGGTGAAGTTGTCCTTGCTCGCTTTCGTCTCCGTTCGCTGCACTTTGAAAGGTAATACTCATTTTTCGGTTTAAGCATTTTGCTTTTGACGTGTTGTTGTTTGGTTTTGACCATGTGAAGCTGTCTATATGTTATCATTTGGGATTACTTTTGACTCATTGTTGGTTGCAAACTACTGATGGAATTTATTTTGTTATTTATGTTGTTGTTTGCTTCTCCCTTTTTCTTGAAAGTTTGATAGTTCCTCTGTCTCAAATCCTTTCCTCATATCCTTTTAAATTGATATAGTTCT
>NW_006243912.1:0-670 GCF_000226075.1 Solanum tuberosum
TGAAAAAATATTTTGGTAAGGAAAACTATTTTCAAAACAATTCACGTCACGAGATTAATAGATTTTATAAGATTTTGGATCAAAACATTGATGACAATGATGAAGTAAAGAGAATCCTAAATATAGACAGGGTGTTGATTGGGGCTCTAATTTATTTTTAGAATAAGGTTTGAGCCAGGGATAGCAGAGACACCCAAAGATTTTTAAAGAATAGTAATCCAGATCTTGACCAAACAATAGTTGAAATGGTGATTTATTTTGTAAATGTGGGGTAGGCAAATGATTTATGAGATAAGCCGCATGTTGATAGGCAAAGGACCAAAGAGTCGATGGAAGTGATGCTTCATGAAGTAAGGTTCTAGTCCCTTTCAATAAATATGCCTGTGACGGCGTTCAGCGAGAGCAACTCTTGGGGGTGTACGGAGGAGATACAAGATGTTCAATACCCTGAGATCTTAGATACCTATCAAGACTTTTATATTCGCCACCCCCATCTGTATAGAGAGAAAGAACTTTCGTATTAAAACGACATTCGATTAATGCTTGAAAATTCTGGAAAAGGTTAGTAACCTCACTTTTATTTCTTAAAGTGTAAAGCTAGGTGTATTTGGTATAATTATCCACAAAAATACAATAATATAATTTATTGTCAATCGATTGAACTGGAGAA
>NW_006243913.1:0-670 GCF_000226075.1 Solanum tuberosum
GAGGTGTTTAAAGCAAAGTACTATCCAGTGTCTAAGATGCTCAATCACAAAGATAGGGTCAACAAATTTGTGGCATTACCTGGAGAGCCTGTGAGTAGCTCATGGGACAGGTTCACTGCTTTCGTAAGAAGTGTCCCAAACCACCGTATTGATGATGAGTCACTAAAGGAGTATTTCTATCGAGGACAGGATGATAACAATAAAGCAGTCCTTGACACTATTGCCGGAGGTTCATATGGTGATTGTACATATGCACAGATTGCTGAAAAACTGGAGACAATCTCTCGCAACAATAAAGCATGGAGCACTCGAAGGTCAGAAACTGGGCGAAACACATTTGTCATTCATAGTGCAAATAACAACTCTGCAGACGATATTCGTGAAGAGATGGCCCAGATGAGGACTGAGTTGGGGTTAGTATTGAAGCATGTGAGCGGAGGACCAGAGAAAGTAAATGCTGTGAATTATTTAACTAGAACTCCACCACCAGTGGAAGAGTGTTACTATGAAGAAGATGCTTATGCTGTCAATGATCAGACCGGGGGTTTCCGACCAAATGCCCAAGGATCCAACATGGAAAATTGGCGCCAGGGTCAAGGAAACCAAGGTCGGAACTATGGAAATTACAATCGTAAGGGTCACTATGTCCAGGATGGGAACTTCAATCGCG
>NW_006243914.1:0-670 GCF_000226075.1 Solanum tuberosum
ACGGGACAACTTTAATGGGGTCTTTATGTCTTTTCTCATCATAAGATTCAAAAGTTTTTTTATACTTTCTTAAACTTTATACTAAATTAAAATCAAATAAATAAATTAAAACAAAGAGAGTATCATAATTTCTTTACCTATCTATAAAGCTTATTCTATACGCATAAAGTGATTAAGCAAAACATTAAACATCAATAACAATATTGCTCTCATCCTAATCTTTTCACTTGCCTTGGTAAGTGTTCATAGATAATTAATTACTTATAATCCTCCCTATGGGAAGTAAGTGTACATTAGTTATTATATTATTTATTGTTGCTATATTATTTTCGTTTACATTGTTTTCAACATGATTGTTTTGTATACTTTCGTCGTTTAGTAATAGTTGTCCACTGTACTATTTTGGGATGTCCAATAATATTTGTCTATTTTATAAAATCAATGGATAATTTTACACTTAATTCATAATTTACCCTTATTATTAATTATAGTAATTTTTTATTACATTTTTCAAGATAGTGTATTTATTATATTCCAATGGTGATATAATAAAACTATCCTTCTATTTAAAAAATAAAAAATTGAGGGGGGATAAAAATTGAGGGGGGATAAAATTGAGGGTATGGAGGGGGGATAAAAAAATAAAAAATTGAAATTAGAAATATCTTTT
>NW_006243915.1:0-670 GCF_000226075.1 Solanum tuberosum
CGGGGATAAATTCCAATAACCACAACACATAGAGTGGCTGGAATTTTGGATGTGGATCAAGCTACCGCAATAAATGCAAAATTACATGCCATGAACCACAACATAACCATGCATTTAAAACAAATGAAACCAAATCAAGCACAGGTGAATGTTGTTGTAACACCCCGAATCCAAAACATACCAAAAAATGCAGATTTTGAGAAGTTGCAGGTGCAAGCCACGGTTGCCATCCACGGACCGTAGGTCAAACCACGGCCTGTGACTGGTGGTCCGTGGTTCACCACTGCAACCACTCCCCAACAGCTCAGAAATTGGCTAAGTCCCGACTCACGGACAGACCCACAGTCCGTAGATCAGACCACGGTCCATGGTCTGTTTCTGTGGATCGAGACTTCCCTTAAGCCCAGCCTCTGACACAAACTACGGTCGACCAGCACGGACCGTCATTTGATCCACGGTCCGTAGGTCTGACCGTAGATGAGGGTCAACAGCTAGTTAGCTGAAAATTATTGATGGGTCAACTATCAGATGATCATAACTTTTAGCAAAAAATGAACTATGTGCCCATCACCTATGATATGATAGATAATTTAATCCTCTTTCCAACTCCACCGACTTTGCTAAATTCCGACATCCGAGTAAAAAGTTATGCTCGTTTTAGTGAAGCCCT
>NW_006243916.1:0-670 GCF_000226075.1 Solanum tuberosum
TAATTTAATTTTTAAAATTTCTCTTATCCTTAAAAAATTATTAATAATCATACATATGTCTATAATTTATTCTAAGCCACAAGTTTTCTAAAGATGTAAAACTTTCAAACTGGGTCTAAAATTTATTACTTAAAACTTTAGAGTATGATTACTATTATTACATGTCAAGTGTCTAAAATTTGTTATTTAAAACTTTAGAGTATGATTACTACTGCAGGTAAAGATATATGAGTAATTTTAGATGTGTATAAGTAGATATTTAAATTTATATAATATTAAATAAGTAGATATATGACCACCTGGCCATCCCTATAGATGAGGATGCACGTGTACCTGTTAACTTCGAAAAAAAATCATGTATATATATATATATATATATATATCTTGAGAAACAAACAAAAATTAGGATATAAGTAGCAGTGCACTCATAAGGAGAATAAGCGTGTCATTATGCTATTGGTAAAAGCATGAGGAACAACTCACGAGAACTTGGTTTGAATGGACATACACACATTCTGTATGACAAAATACACATAAAGTGTCATGTAAGACGCAAATTGTCATGTAGGACAAATTTATCTATTTATTTATTGATATACTAATTTAAATGCTTATTTGTGTACATTCAAAATTGAAAAATATACATATTAGTAAAATCAAATTAAAAAAT
>NW_006243917.1:0-669 GCF_000226075.1 Solanum tuberosum
ATGTTCCGTTTATGTCTTTTAGTTTTGTTAAAGCTTTCGTATAGGCTAAGTCCTAATGTTGTATTCCAAGTATAGATTGATTGAGATATAATGTACAACGTCTAGAAAGTCTTCCGCTTGATTGTTAATGAAAATGTGTTTGATTGTAACTAAAGTTTTTTAATTCCTCTCTATTTTCAAGTATCTTATGTAATGAATGAGCTATGAAGCTTGTATAAGACCCCTTCGGGGTCGAGTACGCTGTGTTATGACTAGGTGGTGGTCTCGAGTCGTGACAAACATGGTATCAGAGCATAATATTTTTGAATGATCTTAGGTTGTCTCAAACCACATCTAGTAGAGTCTTGTTCAAAATGTGAAGCACAACACATTATGATTAGGAGGCTATTGGGTGCTAAGAAATTTTCACTTCTTCATTCTTCAAGTCATTCCATAAAGTTTAACTCTATAATGTCTTTCCCTTTTTCCTTATTTTGTGGTCTTGAGATATGACCACTTGAATGGAGTATGCTAGAAGGGTTGAGGGAGAGGAAAGGTTGGTTGTGATGCCAACTATGGCTATGTGACATGAGAGATTGTGATGTTGTCTTTAGTATGAATGGGTTTCTTTATGGTTATGTATGTTCTTGGTATAATCCGACTTGGTCAAGATGAGTTTTGAGGTATGTT
>NW_006243918.1:0-669 GCF_000226075.1 Solanum tuberosum
CAATTTCATCAACATTAAATCATAGGCATTAAACCCCATTCATAAGCAAATTCTAGTGTTTTAATGAAAACATGGGTTCTTGAAGAAGTTTCATATAAATCATCTTAAAATACATAAATAGAACTTCAATTCACCAATATAATGACTTTTGAAAACATTTTTCCCATGAACCCATACCTAGAATAGAAAATAGAAGTTTTGTTCTTCGAAGACTTTTGAAACCGTTTTTTAATGGACTCCTTGAAGGAAAGATAATCAAGGATCAAGGGTCACCGTACCTGTGTTAAGATTCCCCAAGAAAATTGATGAAGAAACCACCTTCAATCCAAGCCCTAGCTCCAAGTTCTTGCCTTCTTAAAATGGAGGATTGTAGAGAGAAAAGTATTTGAGAGGAGGTGAGTTCTTTTTAATTCTAATTAGGGTAACTTAAAATTGAAGTATTTGGTCTAGAAGGGTTTTATAATTGCTAAGAAAGGCATATAATAAAAGTGGCTCAACTTATGAAAAGAAATAAGGACCCATTTAAAAGTTTCCACTAAACCCGTCTAAGCTCGTCCTTGCTGACAGTGCTTCACTATTTTGGGCATAACTTTTTACTCCGAGATCGGATAAGGGCAAACTCGGTGGCGTTGGAAGAGGACTCAGATACCTTTAATTGGATAGGTAATG
>NW_006243919.1:0-669 GCF_000226075.1 Solanum tuberosum
ATATATATATATAAATTAACTTAATGAAAACTTACTTGATGATGAGGCAGTTGAAATGACAGTAGCAAAGATGAACAATAGAACAAGGTACAAACCAACTTTTTGCACCATTTTTTTTTCCAATGATCAATTAATTTTAGCAAAACAAAATTAGTTTTTAGAAGACTTGAGTTGGGGTGATTTAATTATATAGAAGTTATAAAAATAATTTAATACAAAAAAAAATAGTTAAAATTTGAGTAGACTTTTTTTACCCACTTGCCTAAATTAATTTTGTCTCATAGTTATGACATTTTCGAATATTTAGACAGCTATTTTATCAAACTGGCAATCTGGCATCACTAATTAACATGTTTCTTAACTTATTCATATATTTTTTATTTAAAAAAAAAACAATAACATATTCAGTATAATTTCATAAGTGATATTTGAAATGAATAATATATATATAATCTAATCCAATTTTGTGAAGTTAGAGATTTTATTTATGATAAATTTTCTCTCAACTAAAACGTATCACCATCAAATATTGAAAAAAATTAATACAATACCAAATATATCATATAATAAAAATGAAGTAGATCAGAGTGGTGGCAAAAGAAATACAAAGAAGGAATTAAGTGGTGGCAAAAGAAAAACAAAGAAGGAATTAAGTTGTTGAAATGCAAT
>NW_006243920.1:0-669 GCF_000226075.1 Solanum tuberosum
AAAATCATATGAAATACTTCATGAAACATAAACTATAGTCTATAAGCATAAGAGACAATATCATAATAATAAGCAAAGTCTCCAACATAAGCATCATATGAGCATTACTCAACTCTTAGTCATTCACATCATAATAAGACCACTCTCAAGTAACCTCAAAGCATACTTGTGCAATGCATGAATGACATCCCATAATACCATCCAAGCTAAGTTTCTCTTTTCGTCATCTTACACATAGTCAATATTACTAGTCAAGCTTCATAAGTAGCTTCAAGTCATGCTTGTGCAACGTATGAGTAAGACCTTATAATCCTACTCACACTCAGTACCACCTTAGGCTATCACACTAATCACCTTAGGATCTCATCCTTTAGCTTAACTCTTATAACCAAGGGAATCTCTCACCTTTAGTTAATACTAATAAGGAAGGCAACTATAACACAATCCTATCTCAAGATACATCACTCAAGAGAACACTTTCTTGAATAACCTTAAATCATACTTGTGCAATGCATGAATAGCATCCCATAACACTATTCATGCTAAGTACCACTTTTAGGTCCTCATACTAATACTTCTTGGTTTGGAACCTAGTTCCTCTCTTTAACTTTAAAACACTATGAGGTACTTCACTAGGCACATCTTAGTTCATTATTAGGTTGAACCCTA
>NW_006243921.1:0-669 GCF_000226075.1 Solanum tuberosum
TTAAATAGTCGATTGTTGTCATTTTATTTCAAATTTCCTAATTTAATTATAAATCCATTTTCTTGTATCTATATTTTATATTAGCATAAAGTCGTGATATATTCTTATTTTATAAACTAGTAATTGTCATCTTACAATATATGTTGTATTAGTTATTAAGTAAGAAGCCCAAAATTAATTCAAAAGGAAAAGGCTGAGAAATTCGGCCCAAAAGCCTTAAATCATATAAAACTTTCAACCCTTATTTTATATCTGCATATGTCCAGAAATAGCCCAAATTTCGGCCCAAAAACCCATATATTCGGACCAAACTAACCCATTCATTCCAGCACACCTTGGCCCATTTTTTGGCCCAAATGTTTCAACCAAATTCAAGTAAACCTAATCCAAAACTCATTAGCCACCTAATACGATTTTCTCCCTATTCTATTTTTGAAAAGTATTCAAGTGCATACCATGGAGAATCAGAATAGTACGTGCCATTTTTGTGAAAAAACTCGTTTCTCTCTTCGTCTCTTGCTGGCAACTCACATGGTGACCAGCCATCTATCTTCTTCTTGGTCAAAGATAGCCGTTGGACGAAAAGAGCCAAACTTTGCTTTAAAGAGAATCAGATTTTGTACAGAGAAAGAGGACTCTTCAGAGTTCAAAACTTTGATTTCAAATCTC
>NW_006243922.1:0-669 GCF_000226075.1 Solanum tuberosum
GGAAACAGTAAAGAGGAAAACTAATTTCGCACTTAAAGTAAATTATTTTATATATATTTGTAAGTTGCGGTGATTTAGAATTGGAGAATTGGACTTTGTGCCATCATGTAAACATGGCAATTAATGAAGGCATTCATTTTGATTGTGAATACGGTCTGAGTTTCATGATTTTCTTATAATTATCAGGTTATAATTCAAGTTTTGATATATTGGTATAGAATTAAATATAAGGTATATTGTTTGAGAGGATTATTATCAAATTTATGATATTTAGAGGAAATTAGACTTAACCCTAGGCTTAAAATTTAGGAGGATGATATGTAGCGTATGGGTTGGCATCAAGAATTAGGAAATGGATTATAGTAATATGAGTGTTATTAAATTAGAAAACTTATCGTGATTATTTTTGTGAATAAATTGCATTGATTTGGAAGTTCAACGAAAAGGGAAGGCTCAAGTCCCGGAGTGATTGTTCGGTCATTTGAGGCAAGTGGATTTCTAAATCCTTGTTAAGTGTATGAAATTCGTGTATTTCGTTGTAATATGTGTTTGGGAGTAATGGGAATTAGTGATGGGTTGACTTGTCCATGTTGAATAATTTTAATGATGAAAAAAGGGTAATAAAAAGGTAACGTGATTAATTGTTGGTGTGTGATGTTTGAGAATGAT
>NW_006243923.1:0-668 GCF_000226075.1 Solanum tuberosum
GAAACTGACGTGTGGGTTGATTTTCTTCCTTTCGGGGTAAAGCTTTTTTTAGGGATTTTGACTTATTGAAATAGGAAAAGAGAGCTAATTTAGGCAGAAAATAATGAGAGGGAAATAACTTGGAGGGAAATCTTTTGCCTTTGTTTTGAATTTCGGTGTTACAAATTACTTGCTGTTTTTAAAAAAAATTGATATAACTCATTAAATTTTTAATAAATTAGAAGATTTTTTTGTGTGAATTCATCCATTTCCCTCCTAATATTCAGAACAATAAGAAGGTTTTAATAGAATTAAATTATATTTAAAACTTAAAATCATTATCTAAAAGAATTTGAATTAGCTACGAACTTTGTCGCATTTATTGCTTTTTTTCTCGTAGCTAAAAGAATTTTGTTGTCAATTCAATGCTAAATATTATTAATGATAGATTTTTCTATTTGATTATAATATTTGTTTGTCGCTAAATCTTATTTTTTTAGTAGTGATTAATTATGTGGGTATATAATTTGGCCATGATTTGTTATAAAATTTGAAAAAAGTACTTTTTATTTTTGAAGTTATATTTGAAAGGAATTTTGTGTTTGACCATGAATACAAATTGAAATTGTTTTTCACTTTTTATGAGTAATTTTGAGTGAAAAGGATGAAAAGACTTTTTTGTTGTATCC
>NW_006243924.1:0-668 GCF_000226075.1 Solanum tuberosum
CAAAAGATGTGCTTTCACCCTATTATATGATCCCGTACTATTTTATTGCAATAGTTACAAGACCATTCTATTCCCACCCCCATTTGGAGCAATCGAAATAACCTTCACATGATTCCATAGAGGTTTATCATCAAAATCTACTCCTACACTTTTTGTAGGTCTCATAAAATATTTTCCTTTTTGACTACTTGATGCCATCTTGTTAAACAAAGGAAGATGAATTTTTTTTTGGTTTACAGTGAACTTGAATGAAAAAACAAAGAAGAAGGTCAAGAAACTACTCTACTGGAAAATGAAAAGATTTTTGGTTTTAGGAGGGAAAAGTTGGTGACAATGGAAAGATTTTTGGACTAGTTGATGGTGATGGGATGTCATCTTTTTGATGTTACTCTACTTGGAAGACTTTTTGAGTTTTTCTTTTTTTCAAGAGGGGTGTATGTATTGTGTACATATATTTTTACTATTTTAATTTGAATTGTTTTATAGTTCTAATAGAAATAAAATTATTTCATCTAATTTTAATTTATGTGAGATCGTTTGGATAGAATGTTTTATCTAGCGAGACATGATCCTTGATCTGGATATGATATATATATTTCTAGTATTTTGATAGTTCGAAGCATATAATGATGGAAAGAATCAAAAGATCTAGTAAGACGGGATCCTTA
>NW_006243925.1:0-668 GCF_000226075.1 Solanum tuberosum
CGAAACGAACATCTAAAGCCACAATTATAACGTTAGATGTTTCTCTTATGTATAACTACACTAGTCTCTAGTAAAACGGTTATAATGGTTTACTTTTAACATTTAAAGATACTAAATTGGTGGGATTTGAAAGAAAACTCATTAACCTACATTTACATCTATCATGGCTCCCCAAATTTATTACGTGCTAAAAGATATGGTAGTATACATTGTTTGCCTTCTAGAGAGACACACATTGATTGCATGTAGTTTTTCGACCAAAACTTTTTGTGGGTGTTTGTGATGACTTAATAAACTATGTGTGTTAGCTCTAATGGGTATTTATATATATATTTATAAGTTCAAATGAGGTACGGACAGTAATATAGAATTCTTCTATACCAGAAATGAATATCTAATGCAAAAATTCTAAACGTTCTAAGTTTCTATTATTAACAACTATACTGGTCTCTGATAAAATGGTCATCATGCTTACTTTAAACATTAAATGAAACAAAATTGGGGGAATTTTAAAGAAAACTCATTGACCTACAATTTCATCTATCATTGCTCACCTAATTCATTACATACTTAAGGATATGGAAGTATACATTGTTTGCCTTCTACATAGGCACAAATTGATTGCATGTAGGTTTTTTACTAAATTTTTTTGTGGGTGTGTGTAATGA
>NW_006243926.1:0-668 GCF_000226075.1 Solanum tuberosum
CATACCTAGCAAAGTTGTTGGAGATCCTAGGAAAATTATTCTGATATTCCATAGTAGCTTTAGAAGTGTCCTGTTGAGTTCGACTAGTTACTCCCTGCTGGTTTGCATCCTCAGTCTGATTTTTTTGTCCCTCTTTGTCTTTGTGTCCAATCTGCACCTCCTTACCTTTACTTTGGCGACTTTGATTTGTTTGTATGTTCTTTCGCTGCTGATCCAAATCGATTATCTCCATTGTCATGCCCTGAATTGTGTCCTGCATTACAGAGGGATTAGCATTAGGAATTACATTCATTGAGTTACCTCTAATTCCAAAGGAGAAATTCGATGAGTGAGCTTCTGCAGCTGAGCTTTCTGTGATCTGGTTCCTCTTGGTCTGAGCATTGGTCTGTTGTATATGCATTGAGTTTTCTTGTATTTGAACTGCTTCTTCCTGTATAGTAGGTGTCCCTGTGTTATGGAATGCACTCATTTGGTCGTTGGTTCTTGCAGCTGGAACAGGGGAGGAGTTATGACTAACAGCATCTTGAACCTTCATACTAATTCCTTTGCCCAAATTCATTGCAGCTTCATCCGGATGGATTGATTGATTGTTGTTGGTGTTTCCTCCTTCCAAATTGCTTGGAATATCTGTAGGATGACTGTCCAAAGACGGGGAAGCAATTCCTTTC
>NW_006243927.1:0-668 GCF_000226075.1 Solanum tuberosum
CATGTGTTAACTAATGTACCTTGAATCGGTAGGCTTAAGGTACCCTTACATGTGTTAATGAATGTACTGTAAGTAAGTAGGCCAATGTCACCCTCTCATGTGTAATAATGTTAAAGTAATGAACTACTCTATGGGAATGTAGGCTAAGCACTGAGTGGATTTGGTTAGATGGAAACTCTCCTATTGTTTAGGCCGGGTTTCAACGATCATCTTCCTTATCCCATAACTATGTGCCCACATAGGTCTAGCTAGTGGATCCACCTAAGCTAACATGTACCAGTCCTACCTTAAGCAAGTAGACCACCTCTTTATGGTTTGGGGCCTTATGACACCGGATTCCATGTCAAGCTCACATAATCTATGTTGGTTAATGTTTACTCCCATCATGTGAGATGTGCACTTTAGTTACTTCAGAGGTTCTATGAAGTGTGGGTGGTAGTATGGGATGTCATCCATGCATTGCACAAGTAGGCTTTTTTGAGGGCTATAGTGAGTTCTCTAAGGTCTTAATGACTAATGAATGAAAGTTCTCTTAATGAAGCAAATGAAGAATGTTGACTTATATGCTTAAATGTAATAATGCATGCTATACTTGGATTGTATTATGAGCTTCTTCCTTGTCATGTCTATTGTATATGAATGTGCCTTGTCTATGGTGACTTCAAAGG
>NW_006243928.1:0-667 GCF_000226075.1 Solanum tuberosum
TAAAGGATTTTTCATGTGGAATCATTTGAATAAGTATTTGTGACCGTAAAACTTAATTTCTCAATTATACTTTATGACTTCAAACATCAATTTATTGGTTTTGAACTTAAAAGTTTGGAGAATTTTTCAAGAACTCTAGGTTTGAAATAAATGGTGACTGAGGAATGATTTCAATTCCATTTTGAATTGATTTTCACAGGTGATTTCTAAATCCTTTGGGGTAACATGATTTTACTAGAATTTTCAGATTTAACTATAGTTTTTGGAAATGATTTTTTGGGTCAATTTGGCCCCATTTTCCAAAAAATAATTATATCGGTGTTGTTAGTTTCAAATTCTTATTGTGATTCTCTATATAATTAGATTGTGTTCATTTTGAGGCCCAAAAGAAAGGGAAATCTCAAGTATCGGGTTGATTGATTGTGTGTTTGACACTTCTTTACCCTTTTAAGCGGAAAGAATCTTGTATTTCTTATTGTTCGTGTTGGGGAGTAATGAGAATTGATGAAGGGCTTGATATTTGCGGTCACGGGTTCATTTTGAATGATTCTAATGATTAAATAGGGGAAATGAAAAAGGCAACTTGATGATATATTGATATGTGATGTGTTATGGATAATTTGAATGGTTTCATTGATTCAATGTTTCATGATTGTATTGTTATGGA
>NW_006243929.1:0-667 GCF_000226075.1 Solanum tuberosum
AAACAAGCTTCAAGACAATGGAATTTTAAACTTACTGAGGCTTTATTGAAATCTGGATATAGTCAGAGTCATTTGGATTATTCATTATTCACTAAGAAGCAAGGGGTCAATTTGGTGATTATCTTAGTCTATGTTGATGACCTCCTTATTACTGGGAATGATGCTGCACTGATTCAGAACACCAAAGACATCTTGCATAAGTGGTTCAAGATCAAGGATTTAGGAGAGTTGAAATTCTTCCTAGGCATAGAATTCAGCAGATCCAAACGGGGTATCCTTATGAACCAAAGGAAATATGCATTGGAGCTCTTAGTTGAAGCAGGCATTACTGCAGGAAAGGCAGCGAATACTCCGTTGGAGTGTAATATGAAACTCACTACAGCCTCTGAAGAAGATTGTGGTGAGGAGGAGTTGCATCCGGATGTTACTCAATATCAAAGAATGATTGGCAAGTTATTGTACTTAACCATCACCAGACCTGACATAGCTTACACAGTCCAGACTCTCAGTCAATTCCTCCAGAAACCAAAAGCTCAGCACTGGCAGGCTGCTATTAGAGTTCTTAGATATATCAAGACTCAACCAGGATTGGGCTTACTTATGTCCTCACAGAAGAAGATGAAACTGACTGGTTTTTGTGATGCAGACTGGGCAGCATGCCCAAATA
>NW_006243930.1:0-667 GCF_000226075.1 Solanum tuberosum
AAGATACTAAATATCAAATTTCTACAGTTACTTTAACATTTTATAGTTTCTTAAAACTCAAATTTTAATAGTTGTTAACTATGTGAGATTTGTGTATGCATTAAATATATATTGATTAATAAATATAGTAAACTGTTAGTTTGTGTTGATTTTTTTAAAAAAAATTAATGATTTTAAGTTTGTTTGTTTGTTTTTGCAGGCTTTGTGTATGAATTCGCGGATTTTAATTTTAATTTTTTAGATATTGTTAAAATTGTTATTACTACACATTTTAAAGTGTAGCATTTGTTTAATAATAATGATATCTTATAAAATTATTGATAAAGTTATAACTACACATATTTAAAATTTAACATTTGTTTGGTAACAATGATATCCAAGTGATTATAATTTTTTTGTTGTATGCTTAGCATTATGATAGGACTTTTCTAAGTTATATTTTGTTTTAATCTAACTATTAATTTTTTTTTTATATCTTTATTATTCTAACAAGAAGATAATATGGTATCTATTTATAATAGGAGAAGTGAAATAATCTATCTATATATGGTAGCTATATATAATAAAGCTAATTAAAAAAAATTGTAAACACTAAAATAAGATGCAATTTTGAAAAAAAATAAAAATAAATATAAATATAAATATAACATAACTACTTCTAAGGTCT
>NW_006243931.1:0-667 GCF_000226075.1 Solanum tuberosum
ATGAAACATCTAGGAACAAGTCTGTCATCAAATTGTTAGACTTAATTCCATCCACCTAATACTACTCCATTACTCTCATCTACCTCCACAATTTTTGATTTTTTTTTCAATGACTAATTTAAATTTATTATTTTTGATGTTCAAATTTATTTATGTTTCACTAATATTTTTGTAAAATTTATTATAGATGATCCTAATTTTTTTTTTCAAATACAAAAACTAAATTACAATATAGCCGAAAAAAATAGTTTTAAATTTTAATATAACCACAAAAAATAGTTTTAAGTTTTTTCTTACACTAAGGAATGAAAGAAAAAAATTAAATAAGAATAAGAAACTCAAATAATGATAATCAAAGAAGTCAAAAAATAATTTATGTATGAAAGAGATTAAAATATACCTTGAATTTTGCTTGAAGAATCATATATACCCCTAAATGATTTTTTAAAAAACTAGTTCTCGAATGTGAACCATCTCAATTAGTATAAACTTTTCAAATCAGTATAGATTATATTAACAAATATATGTAATGAATAGTTAAAATTGAGAGGGGAAAAGTTCAAGCTCAAATTGATGAATAATTCGTGAATATCTAATGATATGAAATGTCATGAATAACCTTGAAGTTGAGGCTGAAGATATTTAAGTCAGAATTCAATGTCAGAAA
>NW_006243932.1:0-667 GCF_000226075.1 Solanum tuberosum
CGGATCTTTCATACACTGTTCAGACTTTGAGTCAATTTATGCAAAACCCAAGGACATGTCATCTCCAGGCAGCTTATCACACTCTTCGCTATCTACAAAAAGATCCGGGACTAGGGCTATTCATCAATTCGAATTCTTCGTTCCAAATTTTTGGTTTTTGTGATGCAGATTGGGCGGCTTGTTCTGATACTCGACGATCTGTCAGTGGTTTCTACATTAGTTTTGGTGGTTGTCCTATTTCCTGGAAGTCCAAGAAACAACCTGTTGTTGCACTCTCTTCTGCTGAAGCGGAATATCGATCCATGCGTCGATTGGTTGCTGAACTCACATGGATTGTCCGTTTACTCTCAGATCTCTCTGTCTCTCCTTCTCTCCCAATATCTTTGCAGTGTGATAACCAGGCAGCGATCTACATCGCCAAAAATCCAGTCTTTCATGAACGCACGAAGCATATTGAACTCGATTGTCATTTTGTTCGCGAAAAATTGGTAGATGGTCTCATCTCTCTCAATTTCACCCCCTCCTCTTCTCAAATTGCCGATCTTTTTACCAAGGCATTGGCTGGTCCCTTGCACAGACATTTTTTAGGCAAGTTAGGTGTCCGATCTCCGGACTCCTACTTGAGGGGGAATGTTGGAACTCATGATCACCGACTGGCAGAACCAAG
>NW_006243933.1:0-667 GCF_000226075.1 Solanum tuberosum
TTATATATATAACATATTTAGATAGAAAATAAACAAAAATAAAAGAAACTTATCAGTGTATGGAGACCAAAGATCTTTGAATTGGATTTACTTTTGAAAGTTCTTTTTTTATTTTTTTAGAAATCCAATACTTTTGATAACCATTTTTTGGTTTCTTTTGAAACTCTTCTAAATAGTTTTGTTTTTCCTTTGAAAATTTTTAGAGTTAGAAAATATTTCTTTTTGAATTTTCCAAAAAAAAATTCGAGTTCCTTAAAAATGGGCTCAAAAAAGGAACGGCGCTTTCGGGGAGAACCAAAGGGAAGTTCAGCTTCCATTCCCCAAACTGTTAAAAAACAAAAATCATCTTTTTGTTTTTGCTTTTTCATTAGCTCTCCGCAGGAGGGGTACAGTTTAGATATATGCCAAGGTTTCAGACAAAAAGGAAATTAAAATTTTTGATCTGAATCCCGTCTCTCAACCAATCTTTGGGAAATTCTGTTTCTGATAATTGAACACCATTATAAGTACATTTAATCTATATTTCTCTATTCCATTCCTGCAAATCTTCAGACCATTCAGGAAGTTGCAAGAATAACATACGCCCAAGATTGTTGGCTAATTCTAGGGCCATACACTGAAATGCGTTGAGGCGCATTTCGGGGAGAACCAGCTAGCTCTGGGTTCG
>NW_006243934.1:0-667 GCF_000226075.1 Solanum tuberosum
ATAACCTATTTTAATATATGGGTAAAAATAAATTATATTTTGATCCATTAATCACCAATTAAACTAAAAAACATTATTTAATCAATACCTGCCAATTAAGTAACTATAATTATTGAATAGTTCAAATTTTCAAACCAACTTCATCGACTAATCATAAATGACATCGGGACAACTATCGGTAGGGGTAAAATAGTAATTTTGTATAAATTTCTAAAAATGACTTTACGGGTCATTACACGCTTGGATTTCAATTTTATTTTGTTTTTTGAAAGTTAAATTGAGGCAATACAATACTCCATAAATAACTTATGAAATTCTTTTGTGTTTTAGATGAGATATTTTTGTTAATTTTAATATCAAATTAAATATTGAATAATTTTGAAACCGTAATTAAACGTTAATAAAGGCTGGAAGAGGGTTCATTGGTCTATTTCCTTTTCTGCCCTATTTATATAATATTTAAAAGTATTCGTTGATCTTTTTTTATTTGTATTTGTTAATCCTGATTATTATATATTGCAATTATTTATATTTACGTATCATAATAAAGTTAAAGAATATAAAAAGTGATATGACTCTCTTTTTCGCCAAGAAATGCAATCATATTTTTTTCGGAAAAGGGTCAAAATTACTCCTGAACTATGCGAAATAGACCACTTATACCCTC
>NW_006243935.1:0-666 GCF_000226075.1 Solanum tuberosum
TATTTCATTAAGATTAAGAAGCTCGTTAATTAATTAACACTAATTCGTCTTGTTTTGGTTTTGGCCGAATTCGCCAATTAAATTAAATTTGCCTAATTTCTTAATCCTAATCGGCAGTCATTGAAATCCACCTAGCCATCTTTCTATTGCAAATATAGCTATTTCTATTTCATCATTTACCAATCTTTTGACCCAATTTAATCCAAAACCTTAATCCACTACGTTATTCCCTGCCAACCCAATCCAATTCTCGGCCCACACTCATTTACCTGACCCGACCCACTTTTCTATTCACAAAATAAAAACAAGACGTTCAGCAGCAGCTCACAAAGGAGAAAACAACGATACACAGAGGAAGAACGACGTCAACACACCATCTTCTCCAACGGTCAAAATCCAGAAGCGACAAGAGACCCAACAGTCTTACGCGTCAAATACACAGCAGCAACGTTCACAAATAGACGGAAATCGTCACAGCGTCTACGAGTACAACAGTACTCTGCCCTTCCTTGTCATCTTCTTCATGTCCCTCTCATGGCAGCAGCACGCGTTTCTGACCATTTCCTCTTTCGAAATGGTTTCAATCTGCGGAAAATAGGTGCTTCACCAAAAGGGTGAAAGATTTTCGATTTTGAATTCCTAATGGGCCTTATCCCTAGGAGATTT
>NW_006243936.1:0-666 GCF_000226075.1 Solanum tuberosum
AGTCCGCTTATAACGAGATTTTCCACAAAACTTACACAATTCTAGATCAATATCATCCTTATAGTAGAACAATGAATTCTCATCGATGACAATCCTAACTTTGATACCAACCTCTTTGCCTTATAGAAATTATCAGGTATCTCTAGATTTGGGTCAACTAAATCATGCATAAGGTCAATCACAGAATCCATTGCTCCTTGAGGAACATTCTAATCTGATTTGATACTTAATATTCTAACAACAATAGACAATTGCGAGTGTGGACACCCCTCATATAAAGGCCGACTAGTAGTTTCCAATTGTTGAAAAAAAAATTACATTCAGCATTAGGAGCTTCTTCACCTTGATTACCAGATTCAAAATCAGAATGCACCCCAAACACATACTGAACCATGTCATGCATTCTATAATTTTCTGCATTAGAATTCACTGCGCTACTACTTTCACCAGGAACATAATGTTGAAATACATCAAAACTATTATCAATTTCTCCATGACTAGTCCACACTGTGTATTCTTTTTTAAACCCATTTCGATAGAGATGAAGCTCAACAATATCTGATTTTTCATAATTCAAACATTGACATTTATTACAAGGACACTTGATCACACCTTCTACAAATTCAGGTCTTAGCCTCATTCGACCAAAATTAGTCATATTATACA
>NW_006243937.1:0-666 GCF_000226075.1 Solanum tuberosum
ATTATTATTACCTTGGATAGAAGTGGCAAGTTTATCAAACTTAGTTGCAGTGGAGAAATGAAGTTCATCACCAGCCCAAATGGGATATATGAAACTTGTAAATATGCAAACAGCAAAGCCCATCACAATGTTGGACAGTCTCTCTCCAGCCAACTTCATTATTTTGTCTGCTCTAACACCTGATACTACTACTAAACTGAATGTTAATATAAATATCAAAACTCCATAGTCATATTTCTTCTTCACACTTGGTATCAACCTCGAGTATGTTGCACCAACACCTGTTCCATCATACAATGTGACAGTCATTCTCTATAACAACATTTAATTATAACCGTAAGTTTTTTTCTTTAAATGACCTTTATGTTATATGATATATTTTCTCAATAATAACATTTCTTCCATATAGCAGTAAAAAAAATAAAAATAGAGAGGTTAACTAGACTCATTGACTGTATTGCCGGTGTTATATTCCTTCATTATTATTGTAGGTTATCTCAGTAATGGCGGAGCCAGGATTTTCATTCATTACGATGGTTCAAAATATGAAAAAGTAGACATACAAAGAAGTTGGAAGGGAGTTCAACATCTACTATATATACGTAAAATATAATTTATATTTTACGTATATATATAATTAAGCAGTGTAATTTTCTGTCTGTATGA
>NW_006243938.1:0-666 GCF_000226075.1 Solanum tuberosum
TTTTTTTTGTTTCTATTATAGTGTTTTGTTTCAATTGATCTATCTCATTGTTATCTCTTTCTCTCAAATTTTCAAATTGCCCCATGTGTTTTGGAAATTGTGAAATGCTTGAATTTTCATTGATAATAATTTGAGGATCGATTGCATTCAATATCGATGTCTTGAATAGTACTCATAATGAGCATGGTGTATAATGTTTGTGTAGCAAGAAATAAATCTATGTGGTTGCACTTTTGAGAGATATTTTTGAATCTTTTGTTGATTAGCTGCATTTTGATGTGAGCGTTGCAATGAACATTGCACGTAAAATTTTGATTTTTTGGGTTGTGCTAAATTATTATGTTTGAAGTGCCATGTGTGTGAGGTTTTACTTGGAAGCATGCTTGTTAAATCCCAAGATATTCCTTGTTAGTTCAATTGTCTAGCCTTGGTAAGTGTAAGGAATGATATTTGGCAGAAATTTTGAGGGGTAACCCAAATCTCCATATCATCTTGTGACTACCTTTTAAGGGTGTGCATCCATTTTTTGCACCATTTGAGACTAAACCATTTGTTGACAACCATATTGAAACCTCTTGTGCCAAGTTGTCCGTAACTTCTCACCCAATTTTTTTCCGAAGCATTGGTTTGTTTGAATAGCCAACTTAGGCTTTTAGCCTAAGTTGG
>NW_006243939.1:0-666 GCF_000226075.1 Solanum tuberosum
CTCATTTCAAATTATATATTAAAAAAAGTCAGAAGATTTTGTTTTTCTATATGAGTTGTTATGAATTTTTTTAAAATCATGATAAAAGTATGTCCATATCTTACTTTCAATATTAGGCCAGAAAGATGCCAACATATTTTATAACATATTCACATATAAGTCCTCAAAAATCATGGTAAGACATTTGAAACACAGAACTCTTACGTGAAATATTAATATAATATTTAAATTCAAGAATTTCTTTTCTTAGTTTTAACAATAATTAAATAATAATGAAATGAGACTAATTTATTACTATATAGGATAGGTTACCCTCTCTCTGATGAGTGTTGTAAAGGGCTTTCGCCTTATTCGCCCGTTTGACTTATGGTATATAATTTAATATTTTCTAATATATAGAACTTTTAAATTTCATCCAAATTTTATGTATTCACATACTTCCTTATTTTAAAAAAGTATAATACCAAAAATAAAAATATCAAAATAGGAACTTCTGTGCACCTAGAACTTCATTAGGTTTCAGAGTCTTCATTCTGTGTTATATAGAAATATAATCGATTAGATTTTGTATAATTTGATTATTTTTTAAAATAAAAAAATTAATTAAAAGAAAATACAGAAGAAATTAGAAATAAAGTCACTAAAAATAATTAAATTGCATTTTTT
>NW_006243940.1:0-666 GCF_000226075.1 Solanum tuberosum
CTAGTATTAACTTGATGCCATATGCCATTTACAAACAGCTTGGATTGGGTGTAACTAAGGAGAAAACAATGCCGCTCCTTATGGCTGATCGTTTTATCAAACATCCCATTTGCATAGTCTACTACATTTTGGTGAAAGTGGATAGATTCAAATTTCTAGCTAACTTTGTCATTTTGGATTGCAAAATTGATACTGAATTGCCTATTATTTTGGGTAGGCCATTTTTGGCAACCGGAAGAGCTCTGGTGGATGTTAAAAGTGGTGAGTTAAAGTTTTGAGTGAATGATGAGAAAGTTACTATTAATATGTGCAGATCGATGAAGCAGCCTAGTGATATTCATATGGTCTCAACAATCAATGTGATTGACGAAGTAGTGGCTAGTGTTAGTGAGATGGTGTGTATGGGTGAACCCCTTGTAGCGGTCCTTTCAAATTATGATGAGGAAGAGGTCCAACAGTGTAATGAAGTTGTGGCTGCTCTATTGGCATTAGGCTCTTATTTTAAAAATCCATTGAAGCTCGATATTTCTCTAAAAATTGAGAACTCCTCCCCCCTACAAAACCTTCCACGGAAGAACCCCCAAAGTTTGAATTGAAAGTGCTACCATCTCATCTTCGGTATGTATTTCTGGGAGCGAACAACACCTTGCCTGTCATCATCACAAC
>NW_006243941.1:0-665 GCF_000226075.1 Solanum tuberosum
AGTGGCATCATCATTATCAATGGGTTCTTAGAAATCCAGGCCCATCTCACACGTACATTGTGCTATCCGTGAAGGGTACGCTCCACTAGTGTCGCCATCTTGTCCTCAGTCACCGGACGACCACTAATCCGCAAATGTAGCTCAGCTATTCCAAACATGCGACCCATCTAACTTTCATCCCGAGCTTGTCTATCAGCATCAGTTAACACTAGCCCTTGGGATGGATCGTGCGCTTTTATTCTTGTGACATCAGCTGGCGGCACACTAAATGAGGGGCACAGGGGGAGGCACACATCATGGATTATGGATTTATTCCTCAATTTCTAAGGCATAGAGATACCTAGTAATGATGCTTCTATAACATAAGTGTCATCTATTATTTGTCCTAAACTTTAGCATGTTTTGCCTCATAATAACTGACATTTATTAGTTTCCTCTTCATCAGTCGATAAACTAGCACTACTCTTTCCCTATTGACATCGGTCGTCAGTAAGGTGCTAGACATAATTTTCAACTAAATATGCGCCTTTAAATTCAAGTGGCCATAATGAAGGGTCGAATGACGACCTGTGTCCCTAACTCTATCCCAACGAGCCACAGAGGTCACTCCAAACAAAGTATGCCTCATATCACGATACGGGGGTCTTTCAATCATAGCTATATAC
>NW_006243942.1:0-665 GCF_000226075.1 Solanum tuberosum
TATTTTTTTTTAACAAGTTTATTCATATGCTTAGGTGTTTCCAACCCTATACTCTATTTTAGTCTCTAAATATAAAGTTCTTTATTTTTTCAAACAATCAACACCAACTCAATTCTATATATTAATCTCTATAAAAAAATTGATCTCTCATCAACATTATATTGTTATTATTTTTATTTTATTCTTATTTTCTTATTTCATAATATAAATCATTCTTATTTTTTTCCAAATAATAATTTTATATAATTTTCACATGATATAATATTTTCTCTTTTTTTTTCAAATTCTTTATTTAATATAAAATTATATTTTATAATAAATTTTTAAATAACATAAATCGCAAGCAAATATTATATAATATATCAATGGACAATTCAAATAAAAGTAAAATCATTAATAAAATACAATTACATAGGCATTACATAAATACTCACCTTTCAAGATTATTACGTTGCTTTTGTAAATGTTCTATTAATGCATTATGGAGTTAAAAAGGAGCATTTTTATCCTTAATTTTTTTATGTCTTAGCTAAAAATTATTCAAACTGGAAATTTTCAAATTATATTAGTGACAAATATTTTTAAAAAAATTAGCATATTATTAATTGGGGATGAAAATAGTATATATCAAATAATATATATTTTAAAATATTATATTACATTTA
>NW_006243943.1:0-665 GCF_000226075.1 Solanum tuberosum
TTAAGTTGTCTCGATGCATAAGCAATCACATGAATGTGCTACATCAACATACAACCTATAACAGTGTTGGATGTATTGCAATACACTTTGAAGCCATCACCCTTAACTGAATAGTCAGAATAAAAGCAGTAGTAACCAACTCATTGAGCTTCTGAAGGCTCAACTCACACTAATTTGACCACCCAAAAATAACATCAAGATGAGTCAACCTAGTCAGTGATTCTTAAATCGATGATAAGCTCTCTATAAACTGTCTATAGTAATCAGCTAATTCGACGAAACTCTAAACCTCAGTAATAGAAGTGGTCCTAGACCAATCATGTATAGTCTCAATCTTAACTAGATTAATCATAATGCTATCCTTGGACACCACATTCCCCAAGAAACCTACTGAATCAATTCCAATCTCACACTTTAAGAACTTCGCATAAAGTCGATAATCTCTCAAAGTCTGGAGCACAATCCTCAATTTTTTCTTGTGCTTTTCCCTAGTCCAAAAGTATACAAGAATGACATCACTAAAAATAATGATCAAGGAGTCTTTATATAGCTTGAATACACTCGTCATCAAATGCATGAATTTTATTAGGACATTGGTCAACCTAAAAGACATCACTAGGAACTCATAATGACGATAACGAGCCCTAAAAGTTGTCTTATGGATG
>NW_006243944.1:0-665 GCF_000226075.1 Solanum tuberosum
CTCTCTCTATATATATATATCTCAAAGTGCCAGATGTTCAGATGTTACACATGCCCATATTTCTTTTATACTGCTTGAAGTTTCTAGTAAAATGTTTTCTACTGGGTTTTATTCATCATAGGAACCGCGTCCACCAAGCTCTCTGTCACTTGGAAGTTCTGTTGATTCAAGTCAGAAGGAGGCTTGGCGTACAGATGTACCTGACGACAAGAAGGATTGGAGAAGAACGACAGTGGAGACTGAGAGCAGTCGCCGGTGGCGTGAGGAAGAAAGGGAAACTGGCTTGCTTGGTCGGAGAGAACGAAGGAAAACCGATCGCCGTGCTGAGCATGATGTTAATAACCGCAATTCTGGGCTTGATACAAGGCGTGATAACAAGTGGTCTTCTAGGTGGGGTCCTGATGACAAAGAAAAAGAAAATCGCAGTGAGAAAAGGATAGATGTAGATAAGGAAGATGTTCATAATGATGGTCAAACATTTGTGGCTAACCGTACTGTCTCAGAACGGGAGTCAGATTCTCGGGACAAGTGGCGTCCACGCTATAAAATGGAGGGCAACTCTGCAGCTCCAAGTTCCTATCGAGCTGCTCCAGGTTTTGGACAGGAGAGAGGAAAAGTAGAAGGGTCAAATGTGGGATTTAACTTGGGTCGTGGGAGGTCTACTG
>NW_006243945.1:0-665 GCF_000226075.1 Solanum tuberosum
ACACTTGTGTAAGACTCTCCAATTGGTGTGAAATTGTCCATAGGTCTTTGACCTCCTTCAAATCCCTGTCTTAGATGGGGATTATAAGGTGCTCGAAAATTTTGAGAAGAAGGACGAACATTTTGATTTGTTGGCACTCTCCATTGAGGATAGTTTGGTGGATGTGCATATGGTTGTGCAGCATAGACTACATATTGAGGTGGGACAATAGAGTATTGTGTATCTTGCATGGGGAGATACTGATGAAATTGAGGTGGTACATATTGATAAAGTGGACCCCTTGGACTTTTTTGTGTGTCTGACACAACATTTGCTACATCCTCCTTCATATTTTTTCCTCCAAGATTTCCTGATCCATTTTTAATCACCTGTGTGGTGGCTTTCAAGGCAGCTTGACTTACAATTTTTCCAGACTTGATGCCATTGTGTGGTGGCTTTCAAGGCAGCTTGACTTATAATTTTTCCAGACTTGATGTCATTCTCCACCATTTCACCAATCTTAATAACTTCAGCGAATGTTTTTCCAACAACGGAAAGTAAATAATGAAAGTAGTCTGGTTCCTGCGCTTGAAGGAAAACATCAATCATTTCACACTCTTTCATTGGCGGCTTAACCCTAGCAGCTTTGCCTCCACCTAATAGCATATTCACGAAAAATTTTGGTG
>NW_006243946.1:0-664 GCF_000226075.1 Solanum tuberosum
CAGATCTAGACTTGGGCCCAAATTCTCTTTCCCCTATCTATTTAGTTGTTATTACGTGCTTAGTTGTTAAAAATTAATATTAAGGTCTTGAAACTCCAAATCCCCAAAAGACACCCATTTTGAATTAATTAACTTAACTAAATTATTCATCTTTTACTTGACTAAAAATAAAATAAATAAATAAGTTTACAAAATAACTTTTCACTTAGGTAATATCTTAATATTCCCTTTTCTTCCTTTAAAATGGTTTTAACTTTTAAAATCGTTCATTTTCTCAACTTGAATCAAGTCGACTTATTTTTAGCCAAATAATTAATTGCCGGATAACCGCGTATTAGCGGGCATTTCGGGTGCTTTCAAACCCTTCCCGAAATGCTAATAAGAACCCCGAACCCTTTTAAGTTTTCACTAGATTCCTGTTTTAGTCTGTTGAAAACAATAGTTTTCTTGATTCTTCTCAAAAATTAAGTGGCGACTCTTAAACAAGTCCAAAATATATTTTCCTAATAAAACAGAATGGCGACTTCCGCTGGGGATTTGAATGGTTCTAACCTTAAGATTAATTATTTGGCTATGTGTTTAATTGTTTACTTGTTTGAATTATCGTATCTTATATTGATTGTGACATTAATGGCACCCGATTCCGCCAAACGGCAAATAGATT
>NW_006243947.1:0-664 GCF_000226075.1 Solanum tuberosum
AAAAAAAAAAGAAAAGGATATATACCGCAAGGTGACACTCTTTAAACAAAAGTTGTCTGTAGCTCAATTGGTTAGGCTTTGAAATTCTCTAAAGCCTAGAATCGCGTGTTCAAACCTTATGATGTATTCCCTATACAGACATTAGGATTTCTTGATTTTGTTCAACTTAGAGCACCCTGCTTATTGATATAGTATCTATAATCAACCGAGTAAGTGCAAAATATCATTCTACTTCGCTATGCAAATCTATTGATAGACCATCACTGAATGGGGTGAAAGTCTACTTGAACTTTTGATACACAACGGAGTATATTTTAACCCAAAATACAGGGAAATAATTGTGATAACCTGACAATGAGCTTCATAAATTGGTGTAATACCGAGGTTGAAATGAATATCAGGATATCGCAGAAAATGATAACTTATTAAGATTCGAATATTTGAGAATAGAGACAAATGAGCTTGAATGATCCAGGTTAAGGGCACAGGATCCTAATGTCAAGATTCAAGTACCTATATAAGACTATTTTTGTTGATTTAGTGATAATTTGAGTAGCAATTACTTACAATATGTCTATGGTCTCCTTATTTAAAAGCTGTCCATTTAGCCAATTCATATTTATGTTGTTTGTGAACGATTGCTTTATTTATATGAACTCAATTT
>NW_006243948.1:0-664 GCF_000226075.1 Solanum tuberosum
TAACGAGGTGGATGAATCGATAATATTCCAACTGTAATGAGGTGGATGGATTGATAATATTCTCACTGTAACGAGGTGTATGGCTCGATAATATTCCCACTGTAACGAGGTGGATGGCTCGATAATAACCCAACATAGTTCAAAATAGGAACCTGAAATGGATAAACAAATATACGAACCACGTATGGGGTGGATTGCCCAACAAAACTATATACTAAAGTGTTTGATCAACCAATCAAAACACATAATCTACTTATGGGGTGGATACCCAACCAATTTTGAAATTTTGACCCTGTTATTGTCAAGAAAGACGTATGGTTAAATTGCTACGCGACCATCATACTAAAAAACTATATCGACGTATATTCACATCGCGACTACGACTCTGTCTTAAAAAACAGAATTATCGAGGTGAATGACTTAATTCTTTCACTCGAAAATTAAAGTCACTTATGTTTTCTTTGACAAACTCAACAAAATTTGAGTTTGTTTCCAACATCTTCAATCGTTATCGAAATCTTGTAATGATTTGATAAATTTGACTGTTATGAGGATATTCCGATCTCCAACATCTTTTCTGATGTGATGGAATTGGTGATTTTCCCTTGCAACACTTCTAAGATAGCGCCACTTTTGATCATCTTCAGATTTGATGTCGATTTCA
>NW_006243949.1:0-664 GCF_000226075.1 Solanum tuberosum
ATTAAGAACTTCACCCTCACTATACTAAACTGTTGCCTTCCATATTTAGATGCGCATCTATTTTTCCATAAATTCCAACTAATAAAAATAGGTAGGGACTGAATCATGATCTTTTGAGCCTCATTATTGTGCTTCATAGTCCACCAGTTCATCAAGTGATTTTTCAGAGCAATGTGTCTGTGAACTTTTCAAAAAAAGGCAGCAAAGAAGCTCCAAATGTGAACTTTGAATGGATTGTGTGTTTTACTTAATTTGGTTTCTAATATGGATGTGGATTGCAATTTGCAAACCCATTATGTAATTATATTGTTTTTATGTAGTTTTATACTTTTGCATATGCACATTTTGATCAATTTTTTTTTCTAAACCAAGAAATCTTCTCAACTATTTCAGGTTTTGCTGAGAGGAAATTAATATTATGCAGACACCAAAATCAAGGTATTTCTGATCTCTTAATAGTAAAATGACTATATTTCATCCTTGAAATAATGACATTACAGTTTTTGTAGTTATTATTATGTATATATTAGAAACAAGAATGGTAACAATGTACTCGAAACTCGACATTCACTATGAATCTGATCATCTCATAACACATGATTCTGATTCTGATGATTCGAGTAAAAAATTTTATCATCTCATAACACATGATTCTGATAACTTA
>NW_006243950.1:0-664 GCF_000226075.1 Solanum tuberosum
CTATAGCACACGAAAATCGGCAAAAGGGGGGGTTTACTTACTCCGGGGTTTATTTGACATTGAAAATGGGCCGTTTTAGCCATGGTGACCAACTGTCTCCATAGCATAGGTGTTAAGGGAGGTCCATGGAATTTTTTGGCGACAATGACTTCAGAATTCCGGGCCACCAACAAATTATGTGGTCTATAGCACATGAAAATCATCAAAATAGGGGGTTTACCATCTTCGGGGATGGTTTGACCTTGAAAATCTGCCATTTTGGCCGTGGTGACCAACTTGCTCCATAACTAAGCTCTTAACGGAGGTCCATGTAAATTATTAGCGAAAATAACTTCAAAATTTTGGGTCACCAATAAATCCCGTAGACTATAGCACACTAAAATCGGTAAAATTGGTGATTTACTTACTCCGGAGATTTTTTGACCTTGAAAATGGGTCATTTTGGCCGTGGTGACAACCTGGCTGAATAGCCAAAGTCTTAACGGTGGTCCATGCAAATATTTACAGAAAATGACACCGGAATTTTGGGACAAGAATAAATCTCGTGGACTATATAGCACTAGAAAATCGGTAAATTGGGGGATTTACCTTCTCCGGGGTTCATTTCACCTTGAAAATGGGCCGGTTAGGCCGTGGTGACCAACTCGCTCCATAGATAAGGTCT
>NW_006243951.1:0-663 GCF_000226075.1 Solanum tuberosum
ATAGGTCGAGTATGCATGTTACGACTTGGGGGTGCTCCGCGTCATGACAAACTTGGTATCAGATCATATGTTTTTGGAAATTGTCCCTTAGGATTCAAAGTCTCATATGCCACGTTTAGTAGAGTCTTGTTCATCGTTGTGAGTCGCCACACATCTATGAGCGAGAGGCCTTAGGACGGTAGTAGTTTCACTTCTTTCATTAATCTTGAAGTCGTACCTTTGAGTTTGGTCTATAAGTGTCCTTTTCCTAATCCTTCCCTTGTGTTTATAGGAAATAAATATGAGGGCTAACCCTATGTGAGCGGAAGAGGAAATTGGAAATGTGGAAGTTCCTCTCCAAGATGTTCAAGGTCTTCAAGGTGGCCAAGTCCCTATAGGTGAAGAAGAGAATGAGGTTCCGGTGGTTCACCCGGCCATGACTAAGGAAGAGATTAGGGTGACTTTTCTAAATCTATCTCAATCCATGACGGCTCAAGCTAACCGAGATGTGGAGCCTAGGGTGAATGCTAATGTGAGTACTGCGGCTTCAAGATTGAGAGACTTCGTGAGGATGAATCCTCCTATCTTTTTGGGCTCTAGAATTGGAGAAGATCCCCAAGTATTCTTGTATGAGATTTACAAAATTGGGGATGCTATGGGAGTATCTTCTAAAGAGAAAGCGGA
>NW_006243952.1:0-663 GCF_000226075.1 Solanum tuberosum
CATAAATTCTTACATATGTTATTTCAAGTCTACAAGACCAATTCAACATAATAATCATAACTAACCCCAAACTATCCTATATATCCACCTTGGTGATCATTCACATTTCAAAATGTAGCATGAACCGAACATGCATAAGAGTCCAACTTTACATATTATTCTGACTTAAGAGCTACTAGATAAATAAATAACTTGAGAAACACTAGTCCACCAAAATTTCTTACCAATAGAAGCCGATCTTAATCCTATTGTCTATCTAATTATAATACATTAGCATATCCTTCTTTCACACATGATTACTACCTATACATTCCTACATCCAAACTCTATTCATAGATTTATGAGCACAAAGTGGTTCCTTTTATGAATCGCAAACTAAAGTCTTGAGCAATCACTTTAACCACCTTATACTTTCATTTAACCTGAATCATAAACTCATTTCCTAGTTCAATCATAGTCTAAGTCACATTAATCAATGAATTATTTTCAACATTCTACTATAAGATCTTCCATAAGATCTACATTAACTTACTATTTCTTAGTTAACACCTGAAGACATATCACCTCAATTCTAACTTAATGGATATATATATATATACACACACACACTACACCTTGATAATTCAACATCCCCACCAGTTTGGATACTATACTTCCAGATTC
>NW_006243953.1:0-663 GCF_000226075.1 Solanum tuberosum
TTATAAATACAAAAATGACACGTTTTAGAGTGTTTGATTTATGGTTAAAACTCAAAGATCTAATATAAATTGCTGTAATTTGTAGTTTTATTATTGTCCTAACACCTGGATATATAGTAAAATTATATTTTGAGCAGCAATCACCAAAATAAATATAAACAAAATATATATTACTTTTAACAACTTAATTCTTTCTTTGTTCTTCTAGGCCACATTTTCCTATTTTATTTTTAACATAACTTTTTGATATAAATTAATTACTCTTAATTTTGAAGATGAAATACGTATCAAACTCATAATTAAATTATTTACATTTACAAACACATTATTATATATTATAAAACGATATGCAGCTGAACTTGGAAGTTTCAAAGAAAGGAGTACTAATTTAGTGGGTCGGGTTCTAGGACAGTGAATCATTTGATTTCAAGATTGATATACGTTTCTTCGTAAAAATAAAAGTAAACTTGTATTAAAGTATAATATGAGGAGTATATTTGAATCGAAAATATAATAGGTGAGATATATTTCGACCGTAACTCAAACGAGAGTTATATTTGAAGTTCTAAACTATTTTTGTTAATACAAGGGAATACCTAACCTTTTTCCATTTTTTCATATGTAGAATTAAAATAAATATAATCAAAATATTGCATTTCAACA
>NW_006243954.1:0-662 GCF_000226075.1 Solanum tuberosum
GAAGTTGACCCTTGAATAAGCTTATGAAATAACCTAATCGGTAGGAAGCCTTTGAACTCGACTTAATTCTAGAGGTCACTTATGACCCTAAACAACATCTGATACACTTCCACTTGGTAATGGATCTTAATACACAAAAAAGCAGAACATCACCCTGTCCTTGTTGATACGCTTATGACGAATAGTTCAGATCTTTGGGCATAAAATATTTGTGGGGTGTTACACTAATATACCGCCCCTTAAGGATTCAAGAATTGAGTGTTGCATTATGAAGCTCATGCAATTTGATAGCTCCCATTTTTGTATGCGGAGTTTTGTTTATTCGTGCTAGTTTCATTTAAGTTAGCAGGATGATCAAATTTTAGTGCATAGTCAAGATCTATGCAAGCAAGTACAGTCATAATTTATTTGTCACGATCCAAGATTGTTACGACCCAGGAGTACTCCATAGATGTAACATGGCGTACTTGACCCTGAAGGGTCTCATACAATCCCTTAGCATATCATAACATAGGATAATAGAAAAGTACGGATATTTTAAAAACTTTAACCATACAATTGAAGTCTTTTATAAATGCAAGCGAAAGTCTTTTCTAAACTTTGTCTCAAACCATCTAATACAACTCTGAATAAAACTCTTGGGACACAACCCATACAATAGT
>NW_006243955.1:0-662 GCF_000226075.1 Solanum tuberosum
AGATATTATTTTACTTGGTTGATGATTACTCAAGGTAAATATGGTTGCTTCTATTGAAATCCAAGCCTGAGGCAATAGTAGAACTTAGGAATTTCTTTGTAAGTATTGATAGTCTTTGCTTCAACTTTAAGGTACTAAGAACTGATAATGATTTTGAGTTCTTCAATTTACAAGTGATTGACCTTCTCCAATCACTAGGAATTTTACATCAAACTTACTTCTACAACCCTTAGTAGAATAGAGTTATATGAAAAAACATAGACATATTTTGATATTGCTACATCACTAAGATTATAACTCAGTATGCCATTGGTTTAGGGGTGAATGTGTTCTCATAAGTGTTTATCTGATCACATGTTACTATCCATTGTTTTTAAGGGAAAGACTCCTTATGAATTACTGTATTATAATCCTCCATATCTTGATCAAATTGGATGTGTATGAGTGATTTTAGGAGAGAATTAGGGAATGGAGAGAGGAGTGATGAAATTATGTTTGTATAAATTAGTATACAAAAGGAAGGCTATTTTTTTTCCGCTATACTAAGTAGGTGTGGATCCTATATTTAATAGCAAAAAATATTAAATTATAATCACGCACAATAATTAAATCCCTTGTTGAATAACAAACTACTAGGAGTAATATTTATCAACTCACGTAAT
>NW_006243956.1:0-662 GCF_000226075.1 Solanum tuberosum
GCACATTTTCGGGCATTTTTGGGGTCGTTTCAGTACATTTACTGGGAATCTTAATCTAGAGAGAATTTGGGAAAAATAATCGAGTTTAAGAGAATTGGGGCTGGAAAACGTAGAAGGAAAAAGTTGGGCGAATCTCGTACCAGGTACGCGGACCTCTTCCTCAGGATGGGAAAATTCTCCTCGCGGAGCGGAGCGGTCACGGACCGTTCTGCCTCAAAAATTATTTTCGCGACCAAATATTTAAATACATCTCCGCGTCGCGGACTTGTTTTCCAGATAGTGATTTCTTGATCGTTTCTCATGTTTAACTATCTAAAAACACTCTTAAACATCATGAGATCTTTCCTATCACAAATCACAATCCTTGAATCCATAATTCAATTCAAGGAAAGTTAAGAGTCAAGTCAAGAGAAGTTAAGAGTCAAGTCAAGAGGTTAAGAGTTAAGTCAAGAGAAGTTCTTAAAGTATTTCAAAAGTCTTTCATAAATGTTTTAACTTTGTTTTAAGACTTAAGCTTTGAGTTGAGGAAAGAGTAAGAGTAAAGTTCATTTCTTCAAAGATAATACGGGAACTAAGTATTCCCAAGAGTTAAAAATGTTTTCACATTTGATCAAGAAGGGAAACACTGATTTCCAAGATAGCTTTTAAGCTAAGTTTTGAGT
>NW_006243957.1:0-662 GCF_000226075.1 Solanum tuberosum
CATTTGTTAAGCAACCCATACATATTATGAAAAAAAAAAAATTACTAACTGTATTTTTCAAAGTAATGACGTTCATTTTCTAGTTGTCCCTTAGAAACTTCTTGAATGTTGTCACATATCTAGATAAAGTACAAAATTTGACCTCATAGGCTGCAACACATATCTCTCGTTTCTCTATATTCAGGAAACCATCTCTCCTTCTATTGCTCAAGTTTGGGGTGTATAATTGGATGAAGAAGCTAGAAAATTTTGTCTTAAGTAATAGGTAGTGCCTTTACTAATCGACACTCAAAATGAGACTACCACCACATTTTGCATCTCCTCGAACTAGTATGTCACAAACTCAACATTAAGCCTCTCCACTATATTCATTTTACGAAGCAGGTCAAAACAATCAACAATGAAAGCATAAACATCTTCATAATTCAATACTCTTGAAGATCGAGGATTTTAACTTTATGAACTTAGTAAAAAAAATAAAATCATGTTGATCACTAGTCATTACAAGTCTTGTAGTCAATAGGGAAAATATACCTATTTCCAAGGACGCATTTTTTTTTTCTCTTTCTGGTGTTGCTATTTGAACTTCTAATACTCTAGTACTAACCATATTTGAAATAAAGTGCAGAAGTTCAGATACCAATTTGTATCACCTAGATACC
>NW_006243958.1:0-662 GCF_000226075.1 Solanum tuberosum
TTCTAAACTCTTCTCTGTCCCTCAGCTTTTCTTCCTCGACTTGATGCATATAGAGCATCAACTTTGACATGTCCATGTCCCCGATAAGCATTGCAGCCCTACCTTCCTTACTCGACAATCGAGACAGCCCAGCAACAAACAAACTCATTCTATTTCTCATATCCGCAACTATCTCCGGAGCATAGTTGGGTGAACTTCAAACTATACTCATGAACACTCAAAGACTCCTGCTTAAGTGTGAGGAACTCACATACCTTGGCCTCTTTCAAATCTCGATGAAAGAAATACCCCAAGAAAGCTTCCTCAAAATAGGCCCAACTCGCCAGTGGTGCATTCTCAGCCCTGCCCCCTTTCCACTGGTCAAACCATGTTCTAGCAACATCCTTCAGCTGATACGCAGCTAATTCAACCCGTTCAGTGTCTACCACATGCATTACATCAAAAATCCTCTTCAACTCCTCAATGAAATTCTCTGGATCCTCAGTAGTGCTTGATCCCATGAAACTCGGAGGATTCATCCCCAAGAACTCACGGATCCTTGAAGTGTCAGCTCCTTCATGTCGAGCTCCCCTTTGCTGACCCATCTGATTAGTTACAGCTTGACTCAACATCCTAATTGCCTCTGTTGACCAATCTGATTAGTTACAGCTTGACTCAACATC
>NW_006243959.1:0-662 GCF_000226075.1 Solanum tuberosum
CGTATTAGAAATACCGTAAACTCACGGTATATCAAAGCACACACTCTAACCCAATTCTTGAGGAATCACAATAAACCACGAAACTATCCGTCCCTTCTGGTAAAGTCAACACAAGAGTGGAATTAAGTCTATCTTTCAACTCTTGAAAGCTCTTTTCACATGCTTCAAACCATATGAATTTAGCCTTTTTTGAGTCAAAACCGTCAAAGGAGAGGTAATTGAAGAGAATCCCTCAACAAACCTTCTATAGTAACTGGCTAAACCCAAGAAACTTCTAATATCCGAAGGAGTTAGAGGTCTAGGCCAACTCTTGAATGCATCCGTTGAGGCTTCAAAATTTCCCACTTTCCCTTTCAAAGTAGTTTTTGTAACCCCTCTTCCATATAATCTCAAACGCCCTGGATGTTCAGATCCCATGACAGAAGCAAATGCATCAATTGTCTCATTACCATCTTCATTTTGTTGCATTTCAATATTCTCCATCTCAGCCTATAATGTAGTTTTATTATTAAAAAACAAGAGAATTCAAGTACATATATAAAGAGTAAATATGAAAAAACAAATTCAAATCAAACAAAATAAAAATTAAATAGAAATCTCACAATTTTACCAGCTGTATCTTTATTTGTATCCTTGTATGATCGATTGGGCTTTCTTTTTCT